>NC_057395.1:54596221-54703595 GCF_019320065.1 Cervus canadensis
GCTGTCGGGACGTAAAGCCAGCCCCCACTTAAGAAGTGAAGCTGATCAGATTCACACCTTCCAGATCACAGCATCAGTGGGCATGCAGGTGAGGCCCCGGGTGCACCTTCTCCCTCAGAACCCCGGCATTACACAGGCTCACATACAGAGGAGCGAGTGGTGACCTAGCAGAGTTCTCACTCCCTGCTCCTGGAGGACACAGAACACTCCTGGAGAACCCCTCCAGCCGCTCCCACACTCCCTTCCTCCCGAATCACCTCTGTTTCTCTTGCACTTTGATCGTTCTCCTCCTGGAACAGTAACTGTAAGCCCTGACCTGCTTTTGGGGGGTTGAACCCCAGGATAGAGTCTCTGGTTCTTCAAGCTCCCTCCTTTCCACCTCTCCCCACACCTCCAGCCAGGTGGGCTGCTGCTGGAGTCCCTGCCTGCTGAGCCTAGATGAAGACTCAGTCCTCAGCCCACTGACACATCATTTTGGCACCGAGAATGAGAACTTCCCCATATGACCACAACCCCAAACATCACTGCCTCATCTGGGGCGGGCCCAGGATCAGCAAGCAGGGGAAGGAGACCAATCGATGCCGTGTTATCAGCCAAGCAGTTTGATTCCTGCACATTTAAGCACACAAGCACCTCAAAGCTTGATCCCCTCAGGTCAATACAATTTTACAGAGATGCCCCCTTCTCAGCAGTGCAAGATACTGTCAGAGAGGCCTGTCTGGGGAGGGTGGAAGGGGCAAGGAGGGGGCACAGTTCAATGCAATTTTACAGAGATGCCCCCTTCTCAGGCCTACCTGGGAGGGATGGAGGTGTAGGGATGGGGCACGGGTCAAATAATTTTAAAAACAAAGCAGAAGTCTCTGGTGGACATCCTTGGCACCCTGACCCCCAGGTGAGGAACCGCCAACCTTGCAGGTGCCCAGACCAGTAGAGCAGCCCGCTCAGTAGTTCACCAGAGGACAGCAAGAGGGGCTTTTCATCCAGGTCCCAACACGGAGAAGAGTGCCAGGAGCTGAAATGTGAAGGTTTGTGGGCCTGACGGGCACCCAGTGTGCAGTTCCCAGTGGGAACTGCGGCTGGAGTGGTCAGCTCTGCCCTGGCTTCATCAAAAGACCTGTGAGCCGCTGTGCAGAAAAAGCACAAAGGGAGAGGCTAGCCAGCACTAAAACTCCCGGTGCAATAATTGTCATTGTTATCCAATTATGCTCAGGATACCTGAAGCTCACATGGCCCACAGAGGGGCAATTTCATTAGACTGAGACCCACTTGTCTCACTTTACTTTGATAACGGCTTAATAAATAAACTGAGTGAGCCCTAACACCGAGGTGCAAAATGAAAAATACTTTGGCTTTTCCATTTTATGCCCCTCCTTCTCTAATTATCTCGCTTTCATATTTCCTTGCTTGTCAGCTCCAGCCTCTGCCTCCTCCAAGAGGTGGGCAGAACTATCTCCTTCCTCTTGCGAAGATCCCTCCCTGGGTGTGTGCTGGGCCAACTTCTTCTTTCTCCAGCCCCCAACACACACCCTCCCCTCACTTCTCTATTACCCAGAAAACACACTCAGAGTAAGACCACAATTGGGGCAGCCATGGAGGAGAGGATGATAAACATTATTATGTCATTGTACATTTTAATAAAACTGTGAGACAAGGGAGGCGGAAGGAATTAATTTCACTTAGCTCAGGCAGAAGGGGAGGGAGATGACAGCCAAAGAGAGCCCAGTGGAGAGATGACATTTGGATCAGGAGGCCCTGGAAGATTCCCCTAGATGCAGGGGCAAGATCAGAAGGGAGGCAGCCAGGACAAAGGGATGGAGCAGAGAAGGAAAGGATGGCAGAATTGTGCTATGTGGGCAGGTGAGTCAATGTTGGTGCCTGGCAGGGTGGGTGCTGTGGGGGAGAAGGGAAGAACCATGCGGAGCACGGCATGGAGGGCCTAAGACTTTCTAGGGTCCATCGATAATGTGGGTCAAGGATGGCTACAGTCACTTTGAGATCTAGGAATCCAGAGACCCACAGAGTTCATGAAGTGAATCCCTACCACCAATGGTAAAATGAACAACACAATGTCATAGTGACAAATGTGCACCTCACTGGTCCCCTGACCCTGTGGCCTTCTTAGAGCCACTGTGATAGATTAGCAGGTCCATTGTCCTTGGATGGACAGATGTTCCCATCATTATCAAAACATCTGAATTGAGCTCAAGAGCATCGGGAGCACAGGCACAGCTTTGTCACTTTCCTGGTGGGGACAGGAAAACGGCAGAAGCATGGGGTCATGCTGCTCTACTGCTCCACTGCAGCTGCTAATCCTCTCCCCACAAACCCCAGGTACAACACTGAATTGGCACTTGTATCAAGATCACCCCATAGCTCAAGGTATTCACCCATCTAACCAAGCGCATCTAATCTCAACCCTTTAGATCATTTAAAAGCAAAAGCATAAACACATCAGAGATACAAAGTCTATGGAATGATATTTAGTTCGAAACTGGAGATACACACTCCTGGTCCTTATTCTAGTGAGAAATGGAGGTTTCCTGCCTTATCAATAAACAAGGATGTCGCAGTCATCAGTGACTCCAGGCCTCCAAACGTGAACTTCTGAGCCCTAAGGGCACCCAGGAAGGAGAAGAAAATCTGCATGATGTGGCTGCCACCGGTCTGTAGCACCGAGCAATTCAGGATGTGAAAAACACAGGACACTGGCTCCAGATAGCTGAGATTCACATGAAAGGAATGATTTCATTGACTCTTACATCTTCCCATACATAGAAAAGCACTAAATTCCTTAACTTGGGATGTCTGGTTTTCTTTAATTAACAATAATCCTTTGATGTTCAGACCACCTGCCCTTTATTGCAAAATTTCTATATAACCTGACCCTTCCCTCTCCTCGGAGGTATTCTCTCAGGGTCACTTGAGATACTGTCTCCTGGGTTTAAGTCCTTAAAATTTATGTGGAATAAAACATAACTCTCAACTTTAAGGTTGTGACTATTTTTTAAGTCAACACTAGTTTATGAGTTCAATCAACAATGAGACTTTAATTCATGCTTTAAATTCCAGCTGAGCTATTTCAGATTCTAAAAGATGATGCTATTAAAGTGCTGCATTCAATATGCCAGCAAATTTGGAAAACTCAGCAGTGGCTATAGGACTGGAAAAGTTCAGTTTTCATTCCAGTCCCAAAGAAAGGCAATGCCAAAGAATGTTCAAACCATCGCACAATTGCACTCATCTTACATGCTAGCAAAGTAATGCTCAAAATTCTCCAAGCTAGGCTTCAACAGTACATGAACTGAGAACTTCTATACATTCAAGCTGGATTTAGAAAAGGCAGAGGAACAGAGATCAAATTGCCAACATCCATTGGATCATAGAAAAAGCAAGAGAATTCCAGAAAAACATCTACTTCTGTTTCATTGACTATGCTAAAGCCTTTGACTGTGTGGATAACAAAAAACTGGAAAATTCTGAAAGAGATGGGAACACCAGACCACCTTACCAGCCTCCTGAGAAATCTGTATGCAGGTCAGGAAGAACAGTTAGAACCAGAAATGGAACAATGGACTGGTTCCAAACTGGGAAAGGAGTACATCAAGGCTATTATATTGTCACCTTACTTATTTAACTTATATGCAGAGTTCATCATGCAAAATGCTGGACTGGATGAAGCACAAGCTGGAATCAAGATTTCAGGGAGAAATATCAATAACCTCAAATATGCAGATGACACCACCCTATGGCAGAAAGCGAAGAGGAAATAAAGAGCCTCTTGATGAAAGTGAAAGAGGAGAGTGAAAAAGCTGGCTTAAAACTCAACATTCAAAAAACTAAGATCATGGCATTCAGTCCCATTACTTCATGGCAAATAGAGAAACAATGGAAACAGTGACAGACTTTATTTTCTCGGGCTTCAAAATCACTGCAGATGGTGACTGCAGCCATGAAATTAAAAGACACTTGCTCCTTGGAAGAAAAGCTATGGCCAACCTAGACAGCATATTAAAAAGCAGAGACATTACCTTGCCGACAAAGGTCCGTCTAGTCAAAGCTATGGCTTTTCCAGTAGTCATGTATGGATGTGAGAGTTGGACCATAAAAAAAGCTGAGCATCGAAGAATTGATGCTTTTGAACTGTGGTGTTGGAGAAGACTCTTGAGAGTCCCTTGGACTGCAAGGAGATCAAACCAGTCAATCCTAAAGGAAATCAGTACTGAATACTCATTGGCAGGACTGATGCTGAAACTGAAACTCCAATACTTTGGCCACCTGATGTGAAGAACTGACTCACTGGAGAAGACCCTGATGCTGGGAAAGATTGAAGGCAGGAGGAGAAGGGGACAACAGAGGATGAGATTGGTTGGATGGTATCACTGACTCAATGGACATGAGTTTGAGTAAGCTCTGGGAGTTGGTGATGGACAGGGAGGCCTGGTGTGCTGCAGTCCAAGGGGTCACAAACAGTTGGACACTACTGAGCGACTGGACTGAACTGAACTGAGCTTATGGGTTCAATCAGCAATGAGACTTTAATTTATGCTTGGGAAAATAAAAATAGATTAATAGGATCCAAGTCAAGCTGCTAGAAGAGGTTTTTCTGTGCCAAGAGCCCAGCACTGTGAGTTTCCCTAAACAGGTTATCATTGTAACATTGTAAAGCACTAGACTTATTTTTTAAATAGCAAAACTACAATTATCTCTGCACGCCCATATCATGGCTCTGCAGTGCTCCTGCATAACCATCCGGCTGTCAGCGATATGGCTGGGACAAGCGAGTCTGTGCCATACTAGACGGCTAGCCTTATCAAAACTCAACTGCATTAATCCTTGTCCTTACATCAAAAATCAAATAACTTCCCGGGGAGAGGCTATAGTCACACCAGGGGCCATTCCACTGGGAGACGATGAGTTGAGATTCACAACACAACATGGTAGGAAATAAACAGATAAGTGTTTGCCTCCTTGGCTGCTGGCTGACACTCAGAACTCAGGGCTCCTTCAGAAAAAACACAGGCAAGTGTCTGGAGTCACACATGGTCTCGCCGTTAGCATCCACCATCCAGGAGAGAGATCAGGAACTTCTAGGAAAAAAGCACCCTCACCCACAATGCTCCTTCTCAGCAATGAAAGTGTCCACTCGCTTGCGTGGTATTTAAGCAAGAAGGAAATAAGATTTCAAAACTGATGAGAGAGAAATGCAGTAAAACAATGTTTAGATAACTGCAGGAGAGATGCCTTCCTGATAGAATAACCACCTTTCAAAGTGAGAAAACAATGCCATTTTCTGCCCATTGAGAGAAGCAGCTAGACGTGGGGGGAGCTGCAGCCTCCTTATTTAGGGAGCAGCCCCTCTGCTCCCCTGGGGCTGGAGGAAGTGATTAATCAGTGCCTCCTTGAAGCTGCAACCTCAGACCAACTGGGGGACTTTGTCTGTGCATGGCACAGAATACTATCTTTCCAGAAGCCTCTTAGAACCCAACAATGGAGCATGGCTCCTATAGTCTTCAGTGCCAGTTGGGGATGCCAGAAGGACGGAGGCCCAGCTTGAAAAGAGCTCTCTTCTTGGTGCCTCTTTTGTGTGGAGAGGAAAAGCCACTCAGGACACAATTTTAACTGAAGAAGGAAGCCACCAAGTCCTCAAGTCCACTCCCAGGTCCCTTCTCTTCTGGTCCCTCTCCCTCTGCCTGGCACCCCTTCCCATCCCTGCCCCCAGTCAGCTGCCTGATTTAAACACAGCCTCACAAACCCCCACCTGCTTCTAAACCAAACCTGGGCACATCGAGGTGAGATCTGTCACTCTTCAATTTCATCTTTCAATTGGGAAAAGGCAAAGCCAAGACTCCCTCATGCCATGACGGAACCATCTTGCGGAAAGGCACAACTTCCAGGCTGATGGTGCTGGAAAATCAAATTCCTATTTTAGGTTCAGGCAACCTCGCCCACCGTGTGAGGCTGACAGGTGAGCACTACCGATGCTGTGTCAGGGGAGCACGGAGGATTCTCAGGATTTAAATGCAGACACGTGACCCTCCAGGCTGGAGTGTCAGAATGTAAGATGCTGGAGCAGGCCTATGGCTTCACGCCAGCCTGTGGGGAACTCAATCCTGCTCGCAGAGACATCAGAAAGGCAGCCCTTGGCCCCTCCCTTGTGCTGAGTCAGCCAGGCTGGACGTGAGGGCGGTCTTCCCTCGCTTAGGACGAAGAAGAACCCTTATCAAGGGCTGCATTTAATCCAGCAGAAGATGCTGGGCCCAGAGGACACTGGGAAATTAGCACACAAGGAATGATTACTCGCTTCCTCTAACTGCAGGGCGTCTGATCTGCCCCCTCTCAAACCCACCTCCCAGACACAGCACGGAATACCTGGAGAGAGGTGGAGGGGCATAGTTCAGAGGGTTTTTTCCCTCCCATCCCTCAGTCTGTCTCTGTGAAACTAAAGTTCCAGAATCTCTGTGTGCTGGAATTTCAAAATGTGGAAACAACCGCATTCTAATCCCAGGGGCTATAACACAAGCCAGTCACAGTCACTGTATTTTGTTTTTTAATTTTTTTTTTTCCAAAATGTTACAGGAGAAAAGTATTTTATTTTTAACTATTTATTTATTTGCCTGTGCCGGGTCTTTACTGCAGCACATGGGATCTTTAGTTGAGGCATGTGGGGTCTAGGTTCCCTGACCAGGGATTGAACTTGGGCCCCTCTGCATCGGGAATGCAGTCTTAGTCACTGGACCACAGGGAAGTCCCATCGATGTTGTCATATTTAAAATCAGATCACTTTGCTGACAAAGTCCATACAGTCAAAACTATGGTTTTTCCAGTTGTCATGTACAGATGTGACAGTTGGACCATAAAGAAGGCTGAGCACCTAAGAATTTAAGAATATATGATTTTGAACTATAGTGGTGGAAAAGACTCTTGAGAGTCCCTTGGACTGCAAGGAGATCAAACCAGTCAATCCTAGAGGAAATGAACTCTGAATACTCATTGGAAGGACTGGTGCTGACGCTGAAGCTCCAATACTTTGGCCACCTGATTCCAAGAACTGACTCATTGGAAAAGACCCTGATGCTGGGAAAGATTGAAGGCAGGAGGAGAAGGGGGTGACAGAGGATGAGACGGATGGCAGCACTGACTCAGTGGACATGAGTTTGAGCAAACTCGGGGAGATGGTGAAGGGCAGAGGAGCCTGGCGTGCTACAGTCCATGGAGTCACAAAGAGTTGGACAAGACTGAGCGATTGAACAACAACAAGCTTATAGTATTTCAAATGCAAATTCCCAGGATGCCCAATCCACAGACCCACAAATACAGGTTTATCAAGGGGGACAGATCTGCTGTCAAGCATCTGCAGTTTCCAGGACTAGGAATCCAGAGTGTTTGTTAAGGGTTTAAACCAAAAATACCCTGGAGAAACACTCCCACCAGTCGTGAGACGCTCTCCCTTCTAGCAGAGGTGCTGCGGCTCAGTGAGAGGGAGAGAAGCCTGGCGTTCAGCCTGTCCTCCTGCCCTCGGCACTCCCACAGGATCCCAGGCTTCAAAGTGGATTTCAGAGGACGCTGCGATTTTGGCAGCATGACATCTTATGTCTTACAAGCTATTTTTTTTTAGCCAGGATGGTAGAAAATTGACGTTTACCAGTCATTAACCTTTCAAGCATGTAACGTATTTTTTCCCTTACATGGAAGTATATCTTACACTTCTCCACAGATAAATCCTTAAGGGGTCCAATTTCTTAAAAAAAAAAAAAAGTGATTGTGAAGCCTCTCTGTTCTTAAGAAAACATAGTTCTATCATTTTATGGACTTCTGATCACAATTTTATCGCCTTCAACCCTTTGCTGGTCTTCAATTTTTATCTTAAACTGGTAAGAACTACATAAGACAAGTGGTATAATCCCTTCTTTGTATCTGAGGGAAGGTGGGAAAGAATAAGATAAGATGAAAATAAAGCTTTAAACAGTAAGGAGCCTTGCAGCATGGTGACGGCTACCTTCGGACACTCATTGCCCAATGACTCCAGCAGCTCATCACAGCCACATTATTAAATGTGATAAGACATAATCCAATCATACCCAATCCTATTAATAAACGATGGTAGTGAAATTATGTCCATGGGCGGCCTCCCTCCCCCACGAGCCTATGAAGCTTTAAATAAGCCTCTCCATCATTTATTTATTCAATTCTAAAAACATGTCTTTTGCCGAAAGGTCTCTGGCCACACATAAGAATATAAAGGTCAAGAAGGGAAAAAGTCCCCAAAGAAAACCATAAAGAATATCCAATCAAGCTGCTGTCTAATGGAGAAATCACTCCTGGAAAGGCCAGTTCATCACATCTCAGGGGAAGGGCCCAGGGAGAGGAGAGTCTGGGTTATCCGCTAATAAGACCAGTGACAAGGGTGCAGGCCGGCAGTGGGTCGCTTTCCACTGGCCCAGACTTGGCTTCTTGAAAACCACATGTCCATCCCACTGGGCCCTCAAGACCAGCCTGGGCAGTGAACTGTCTTCTCCCCCTGGGGATGCAGCCTCAGAGGTCACGCCGGCCATAAAACATGTCTAGTGCCACAGAGCTGATGATGGGGACTTTGGCCCTGCACTCCTGAAGCTTTCAGACCCTGCACCTTGGGGTGCTGGGTCTCCCTGAGGGGGAATCAGGGCCGAGGTGATGAATAGGATGCATCAAGGAAGGGCCTCAGGAGGCAGACTACCCCATTAAACAGGTGTCCCTACATCATCTTCCATCTTCCGTCAGCGTCCCCTGCTTCATAAAAGAGGGTTAACTATGTGCCAACCTTAGAGGGTGGTTGTTGGCACCAACGAGGTGCCGGGTACCGGGCCAGACGAAGGTTTGACCCATGGACTGGAAAACAGAACAACTGTCCGACCAGCTCCTCAAATGGGGCCAGGCGCAGGCTTGGGATGGGGTGCCCATGGGAGCCTGGAGTTCACTGCGGGGCTTGTATGAGGCAGCTCACCCCATTTACAGCTTCCATAACCAGAGCAGCACACACAGCCCGAGCATCAGGAGAGAGCGACCACACAGCTGATCCAGAATGCTCCAACCTGAGGGCCCCTCCCACTCTGCTCCAGCCGTCCTGAGGTTCTCATGTCTTGCGCCATCCAAGGGGCAGCTGAAACAGTGCCGGAGCCTGAGAATCCTGGTGCTCAGTGGCAGTGGTCGAGCTCTGGAAGGGCCAGGGCCATGTCCATGCTCGTCACCGGCCTTTGGGTTGGTTGTGCATCCCAACCCAGAAAGACAGGATGGCTACAGCCACTCACTCCCAGTAAGACCTGGAGCCCCTGGGGTACCCAGGCCTCCCCCTCAACTCAGACCCAGCAGGCAAGGCGGTTTGCAACAGTCTAGTGCCATTTGTGCAGGAGGCCACTTGCAACATAGCCGCAGAGGTCTAAGGCCAGAGGAGGGAGCTGGAGGGGTGGCGTGCAGGGAGCCCCCAGGGGGAAGGGTGCCCTGGAACCTGAGCTGAGCAGCTGCCTTCCTCTGCTTCCTGGGGAAAACCTGCTCACCTTGCAGGAGAGCTCAGAGGCCAGGCAGCAAAAACGTGGCTGCTTGAAACACAGAAACGAGATGCTGGGAGCCAGAAATAATGCCTTTTTGCATTTGCAGAGTAAAGCAGTTTTGGGGAGAGAAGAGGCATGTTCTATAAATGCTTTCCTGCCGGAGTGCGCCCGCTCCTTCTCGGGTGCCTCCACATCACAGCAGTGGCAGTTAAACGATCCACTCCCAAACATGGACCTTCAGATTAACAAAATATTAGTGTATCTATGAGATCTTATCTGAGCTATAATCCTTGTTAAGAATCCATTTGACCGGGAAAGATAATGGGAAGAGGACAAATGTTCACATACATTTTAACTTCAATGGATTTAATTTCAATGAAACTGTTCTGTGTCAGGCTTCATAATACGAGAGCCTACATTTCTGTATTGAAGTGCCCCATTTACCGTTTTGGGGAGACGGGAACCATAGCATCCTTCCCATTGCTGACCTGAGCCGCACTGTAAGACGTGGGTTACCTGCTGGCAGACACCCTCATGGAAAATACACTTTCCCTTGAGGGATGCTGACCACTGGAATTTGGAAGCTAAAAGTTCTCTAGACAGGAAGCCCTCAGGCTTTAAGGAACATCAGCTTCCCTGGGAGATGAATTAAGCAGGCAGAATCCCAGGCCACAGCCCCAGGATTCCTGATTCAGTGCTTCCCAGGTGGCACTGGTGGTAAAGAACCCTCCTACCAATGCAGGAGACATAAGAGATGTGGGTTTGATCCCTGGGTCAGGCAGATCCTTTGGAGGAGGGCAAGACAAACCCACTCCGGGGGGTTGCAAAGAGTAGGACCTCAGGTCCACTGGGTCACAAAGAGTTGGACATAACTGAAGTGACTTAGCATGTGTGAGTTCCCTGCGGCTGCTGTAACAAGTGGCCACAAACTTAAAATAATAAAAAAAAAACCTTATTCTCTTGAAGTTCTGGAGGCCATTCATCTGAAATCCAGGTCGCAGGGCTACACCCCCTCCACAGGCTCCAGGGGAGGGTCTGCTCTACCTCTTCCCTCCTCTGGTCTCCCAGTTATCCTTGGCTTGTGGCCACATCCCTCTGCCTCCAACGTCACATGGTTTCTCCCCAGTGTCTGCATCTCCTCTTCTGTCTCTTAAAAAGACACCTGTCATTGATGTGGGGCCTTGGATAATCCAGGATGATCCCATCTCAAGATCCCTAATTTAGCTGAACCTGCAAAGACCCTCTCCAAACACAGTCACGGTCACAGTTCTGGGCTGGTGTATCTTTTGTGCCACTGTCCAAGCAGCTGGAGGAGGTGTGAGAGGGGACCCAGGAGCCTACGGGGTTTCACCATGTCCCCCAGGCAGGCAGTTCCTACACTACACTTAGAGCTCAGTGAAGACTATGCACAATGCCTAGACATCCTGCCTCACTGCAGGTCAGCAAACAAGAGGCCCAAAGAAGGATGCTCCCCTCTGCTCACCCTATGAATTTCACTCCTCTCCCAGGAACATCCCCTACCCTGTTGCTCGGCTCACTCTGCACTCCCCACCCTCTCCCGTCCCTGGCTTAGCACAAGTACACACCAAGGGACCCTCTCAGCTTTCCAGGCAGATCAAATTGTGTTTGTTGGTTCAGGCAGATCGACAGAGTTCAAACTCACATTTGGGCAGCAAAACCCAATGAGACTCCTTCATTTCTCCAAGTCAGACGTACAAGCTTGGGCGCACACACCTGCAGGGGGAACATGGTCTGCTCTGTGAGCCTTCCTTCCCATCTGGCTCAAAGACCAGAGAGAGAGGTCTCCTTCCTGGACAGACACAGAGTCTGAATGCCCATCCTGGGAGCTGGAACTAAACTGTTCCAAACGGAAAGTGCACCTGTCCCAGGCCAGGAGAGCCTGCAGCTTCTCTTGAAGCCTTTCTCTGGGCAGGTAAGCTCCCACGTCCAGGAGGACCCTCCTCCTATCGGCAAGGCAGGGGGTGGCCATCTTCCGCCCTGCGTGTATTTATCTGTCACTGAAGGCTTACCTTAATCCTTTCTAAATCCCCACGCGCTGTCAGCAAGAAAACACACTGAAGCCGAACGAGGCGCAGTGAAAGCACCAGATCGGAAGCTGCTGCGGGCTCTGCAGTCACCGTTTCCCCTTTCAGTCTCCAGAGTGGACAGTCTCCATCTCAGGATCCAGGAAGAAGCTGCCAGCCAGGGTCCTAGTTACAGATATGGGAATTGGGTATTGCAGGCAGGAGCTTCTGGACAAGGCAAGATGGGAGGAGGGCTACATGGGCCAGGGCTCAGGCTGCAGCTTTGTGTGCAAATAGCCTCCCTAACCCAGGACTTCTGCTGGGTCACTGAATCCCTCTGGGCCTCAGTTTACTCCCTGAGAACCACTGAGGGTCCACAGGAGCTGAGTGAAGAATATGCACGATGCCGATGTCGGAGACTCAGCACGTCCTCAGCACAAGGACCTGCGAGTTTGTCAGTTTCATGGCAAAAGAGCCTCTGCAGATGCAGTCAAGTCCAGCACCATAGATGGGAGGCGATGCTGGACTATCTGGGGGGTGGGGGCAAGGTTGTATCAGGGGCCTTGTGAGCAGAAGATGCAGTAGTCAGGAAAGGTGATGGGATGGGGGAGGAAGAGGTGTGGGGAGCCATCAGGCTGTCCGTGCTGGCCAGGTAGTGGTATGGAGGAAGAGGAGGGGCAGTGAGCCAGGGAAAGCAGGGGGGACCTCTGGAAGCTGAAAAAGCAGGAAATGGATTTCTCCCCATGCTCCCGGAGCCTCCAGGGGGATCAAGCCTGCCCACACTGGATGTTAGTCCAGGGGACCTGTGTTGGAGTCTGATGTCCAGAAAAGCAAGCTGGTAAATTTGCATCTTTTAAGCTGCTATGTTTTTCACCACACTAAGAAACAATTACAATCCGCAAACTAAGCAAATTTCTCCCTGCGGAAGGCAACATGGGAGTGGAAAAAGTCATGTGGACCAGACAGACCTGGTGATCTGGGGTGTGGCCTCTGGCGGAGCCCACAGGTGTCTCCAAGGTATGAAATATGAGTCCACATCAGCATAGGGTAAGTTCTCAATAAACACCAGCCTTGATGGAGACTGGAAGGGAAAGGGCGTTTGGTAGCATACACTAGTCAAAGAGAAGTAGGTTTTTGTTCTGTTTTGTTCTCTTTTTGTTTAAAAACAGGGGTGGGTGGACTAAGACAGGACTGGAAGCCACCAGGAGAGGGCAGCCTAGAATCTGGGCAATAAGTTACCAAAATTTCCAGTCTTTAACTAAAAAGCAGACTCTTTACCAGCCCATCTTACAATATAGCACAGCTCCCTCTGAAGATGAAAAGAAAAAGGAAGTGCCAAGAGGTTTTACAAGAGCACACTGGGGAGAAATTTACCAGCCTTGATGCAAAGAAAGTCAGGTAGCTTACAGTTATTTTGTATAGTGGAATTCACTCAGAGTAAGAATTGCTCCTTCAGACAGTCAGAAAAACAGAAACATTCTCTGAAAAGATGAGTGCTGGTTTCCTCGCTTTTGCTCGCAGTTTGTGGTTAGTTCTGGCATCTACTTAACCATGCTCCAAAGAAGAGAAGGAAAGAAAGAAGAAGGGAGGGAGCGAGGGAGGGAAGAACCTGGAGTTGGAGGCCCCTGCAAACACCCAGAACCCCAGACCTAAGCAAAAAGGACCACCTGCAGATGGAGGGCACAACCCCCAGGAGATCAGCTGGGGCAGGTGGACGACTCCTTCAGACCAGAGTCCTCAGTACTTCTCAGGAGGCCCATCCATGTCTCCCAGGCTCTGAGAAGCAGCAAGAGTGGTTTCTGAAGCCAATCCTGAGCCTCAGCTCAGCTCCTGGCTCCTCCTGGCTGTCTGCTGTGTCCCGGACGCGGGCAGAGTCTGGAAGCCGAATGACAGTGCAACTCAGGGACTGTTTGCTATATGCCTGGAATTGAAAACTCCTGCTGGCATTGCAGAACCCTGGCTCTTCTAATCCCAGGGCCAGCTGTGCAAACCCAAGGTGTCCACCGAGTTTGGACCCACTTCAGATGGACCCTCACACATTAGCAGCCGTGATCAAGCACTTCTGGGTGCACCAGGCCTCTGTTCCAAACGTCCAAGATGAGAAACAATTAGCACGTCTGAATGCCTGATAATTGCTGATCTTACGACGGTGCCCGGAACATCTGGGGTGTTCTCGCGTATGCCTGTAACTCAAATGCTCCAGAAACCAACCCATTCACATCAGAGGGAGATGTAAATGAGCTGAGAGCTGGCGTGGGTCTGGACAAGAGGGAAGACAAACAAGCTGCATGCCTTTGGGGCAATCTCTCTACCTCCGATTTTCTATTTCTGATCCACAGGATGGGAATAACTCCACCTCCCCGACAGGCTTTTGTGAGAATTCCACAAGACAGTTGCAGAGTCACCCAGTCACAGATCCAGCTGGGACTCAGGATTATAATTACATAAAGGTTCACATTCCCTCATCTTAAGACTCCATTAAAATACATATTTCTGAAATGCAAAACTCTTAATCTTTAAACCGCAGTGTGGCTGAGGCAATCATCCTCACGTTTGACTGGTGTGGGCACCTCTGCAATGAAGCTTTTTATTTAATGGGGGGTGATAGGAGAGGGGCAAAGGTGGGGGGTGGGGGGAGAGGGGCAGGGACGAGAGGGGTGGGGATGCTCTTGATCTATGGCCTTCTGGACCTAGAGAGGAAGGCCAGGCATGGACACCTCCCTCCTGGCTGCAGAGACAGCAAGGGAAGCAGAGCCAGGCCTGCATGCGGTGTGGCGGCCAAGGGCAGGGCGCCGCAGACCTTGGCCTCCTTCTGGTTTTAAACATGGCTATCAGGGCCCTCCATGTGCACACGCTCTGGCCTGTGGGCAGTGCATAAAGCAGACTTTCCAGGCTTTATCACTGTGCTGGTCTTCCCTCTTATCTGACAAAAGCCACTTTCTAAACTTCCCTTTCTAAATCCCTTAACTCTGCGACCAGGCAGAATCACAGCAGGAAAAGGCTGCTGAGAAACCCCAACAACTGGGCCCTTGAAAATGCCAGGCCGGCCCCAAAGACAGCCAGAGCATCTCCACCACGCGCTCTGGAAGTCGTTCTCAGGGGCCCCGGAGGCATCGCTGACAGAAGGCAGTGAGGGCTGGGTGCTCAGAGAAGCCCTCCTCTGGCTTCAAGAGCAAGGAATGTCCTGGCCACGAGCCAGGGGAGGCCAGCCACTGGGGTTCAGTCCTGTTTCACCTCCACTCTCTCCACATCTTTGTTGAGACCAAGAGGCCCAGGGCATAATCTCCTGGCTTCCTGGAAGACGGTGGCTAAGAGTCAGGAGAGAGTTCACATTCTGTGATGGGCGGATCAGATAGACAGCCCTAGCTTAATATATTTAATGATTCAGTCATATGCTGGCCAAAGAGAGAGTTTGAAGTTGTGACTCTTGACTTTACCTGTTAAATGTTTACCGAGTGCCCAGACATGCTCTCTGCAATCCACTGTGCTGGGTCTGGATACTAACTTACAAAGGAACGAAGGATCACTAGAGCAGGGGTAAGGACAAGGCCCAAGGAACACAGAATGAGGAGCGGCTCAAGGCAGAGTATGAAACAAGCTCTGAGCTTCCAGTGTGAGACAGGCCCTTGCTAGCATGCATAGCTCTTTTGTTCTCCCCAAGGCAGGGAATGCATTTGGCTGCATGCCCCAAGAAACTCAACTGTGGCATCTCACTCATTTTTCTCATCTCTCAGGGCACAATGAGTCCAGAGGTCTGCAATTGTTCAAGGATGCCACCTGAGAGCTGGTTCCTACTCCACCATCCTTATAGTCACAAGATGGCTGCTCTGCCCTAGACATTATGCCCATATTCCAGGCAGGAGAAAAAAAGCTAAGGGCAAATGGCAGAAGGTATGGCCAGTGAGGTCTGTTCCTCTTCATCAAGAAAAAAAAAACAAAAAACCAGCTTTCTCACATATCTAACAGAATAATATAGGTAGATTCTGCTGACCAGAGAAAGGCCATATTGCCACTTTGATTTAAGAGTTTACTGGAGGTGTGAGTATTTTAAACAGGTCTCAGTGTGGGCCAAATGGATGAGGAGAGAAGAGGTTTTGTTAGTGAGGAAGAGGGAGAGAATGGGTATCGGACTGGCAACTCGCAGTGTCAAGTGATGCTCAGCACACGGAGTTGGTTTGTCATTTGTGCCATTTATTTAAACATTCAGAGTAGCTCCTGCTTGTCTTGAGTTGATGGAGGGGACTCAGAAACATTGCAGTGTCAGCATTTTCTGGCTCATTCATGACTTCATTTGACAATGATGGTTGCACACCCACCGCCCCACAATGCAGGCATGGCACTGGGTGATGGGTACCCAGTCAGATTTGCTCAGCATCTGGTCCACACATCTTGTGATGCCTTCCACCCTGCAAGAGTTACCCGTCTTCACAGAGGAGGATACAGAGGCTATTTTCAACATACTTGTGAAGATAAGATAGCGGTACATCTGGCCACATTAGTTACATCACGGTGAGTTCTTATATACCCATTCCAGACTCCTGCATGCATCTGGTTCCTTCTCCGCCATCCCTCCCTCTATGTGCCTTGGTACTCAAATGAGTCAATCATCTGACAATGCATTACTTGTCACTCTGCTTCAGGGAAGGTGCAGGGAGGCCAGAAAAACCTCATGTGGCAGACATTGACACTTGCCTCCTTGGCACACATTTCTCCTTTCTTTATTCCTAAGGCTCCCAATTTTGCTCCAGGTAGCAACATACTCATCTACCAGGTGATGGGCATAATAGGTCGAAGTCAGACCATACAGTTCTCTGCTTCCCAGCCTCCCTACCTCTTTCCTCGGGGAGTGGCCTATGACCTAATTGTCCCCAGTGAGAACTTCTGCAAGGGTTCTGAGAAAGTGTGTACTTTCCTTATACAGGGAAGAGGTGCAGATGGTGCTACTGCTCCTTCCTTTTTCTTGCTTGCTACAAACTCAAATGCAATGCCCGGAGCCACAGCAGCCACTTTGCAACGATGAGGTAACACACTGACAAACTATTACTAAGATGGTAGGATGATAAGAATAAACATTAGGCATGAGATTGGTGCTATTGATCTGGTCATCCCTTGACTACCTATTTCCTCATGGTTATGTGAGAAAAATTAACCTCCATTCAAGATTCTGGTAATTGGGATTTATCCTAATGTTGGCTCAGAACATTCTAAATGTTAAACCAGAGTGACAGGATTGCTGCCCTCATGAGCCTTACAATTTAAGTAAGAGAGAAAATATAAATTTAGATAATATACATTCTCTAATAAGGAAGCAGAGTATGGTTAAAGGCACAAGATGGTCATGAACTGACCTGGATATAGGAGAGGGAAGGCTTTTCTGAGGTAGTCGCATTAAAGGAAGTCACCAGAAATAAAGCTCTTCTTTCTATATTATCTGAACTCATGGGATAATTTTTAGATCCCCCTCCTCTGACCCAGCAGACAGCATTTTCACTCACACATGGCCCTCTTCTCCAGGAGCAAAGAGAGATATGACCCACATGTTCTCGGTTCTCACTAAGCCACCCTTTACTCTCCCATCCTTGGGGGATTTTGCTTTGAAGGGGGTCTGGGTTTTCGCAGAACTCTGCCTGCCATGAGAGAGCGATGCAGGTCAGTGCATCAGCTGCAGCCTCGAGCCCGGCTGACCATTCATTATTAACAAAGCTGAGAAAAAGACACCAGGTTAGCTTCTACCCCATGCTAAACTATGGTGTGGAGAACACTTCCTTGAAGCCAAAGGAAAAGGGCTTAATAATCCTATTTTAGATACGACCATGCACCCGTGATCATGGCCATCAGTGAACGATCCTGGAGACGAATCTACAGAGTAAGAGTGTATGCAGTGACACCTGACTACTCGCCAGAGAGGGCACAGACCAGAACCATGAGGCGGAGTGGATCCAGGAATTACACAACAGCTAAACAAATGGCCCGTGTGCCACATGGAGCGCTCAGCCCGCCATTCAAAAGGTTCTCAATTCCATAGTATTTGCTACCCTATTGGGGAAAACTATTTTAAGCCTAATTAGCATGAAATTTTTCGAATGCAAATGCTTTTCATTTAGACATAAAACAAAATGCCACGACATTTCTTCCATCCATTTATCATAAACAAGTTAATTACTGTGTAACAAATCTCTCCTTCTGGAATGTGGATGTTCAGGGCTGCTGGTGAGCTGACTGGGGCAGAGAGAAGGAGCCTCGAGGCAGTTGTTAACAGCTTACGGTGCATTTAGAATAAAATGGTGACTCCGTGAAGCTTCGCTTGTCAAATTAAGGTTAAGCTCTCTCCATTGGAATAACTCAATTATAAGTAGTCATTATCTGTTTAGCGTGATTCCTACCAGGATAACAGAAATATTGTGCCACTTATTTTTGACACATGCATCTTCACTGTGGTCTCATTGTTTGCAAAGTTTTCTATGTAAATAAATTTTTATCTGCCCTAGCTCAAGTGTATGCAGTGACAGCTTTTGCCTCCACGTGTGTAAAATTATTTCTAAGATATAAAACCTCTCTGTCCCTGAGCACAGAGAGCAGGTGGCACTCACAGGTGAAGGAGATGCTCTGTGATTTCCCCCCAACCACGGTTGGGTTGGGACACTCATCTCAGGGGTATGTGTTTGGACTATGAGTTGTGTATCCACAAATCCCATGAGTTGGTCCAAGTTCATCTACCATGATGGACTCCTGGGGCATACGGGGCAGGCCAGCATCCAGCCAGCAAACAAGGCTTACCTACCACAGGGGCCAAGGGCAGAGGGTCAAGTCAGCCTGGACCTGCGCAGTCCACCAAGAGAGAGGAAAGATGCTAGCTGGAAATCTCACATTTTACTATGAAAAGCATAAGAATGTGTCATTCTCTTACATGGCAGGTGGTAGCACCTGCTGTTACAGAGACAGAGGCACATTTTCTTACATTCCTGAGTAAAATTGATACTGCAGGATCTTATCAAGGTTAGCTCCATATAGGGGAGGTGGCAAGTATGCCAGCCTCCAGACACGCAAACAGCAAGACCACAGTGAACTGCTCCTGTTTTGCCTGCAGTACAATGCACCGTGTGGGAGAATCTTCTGGGCCTTCTCTGTGCACACATAGGGATTCTCATAAACCCACAGATCCTGAAAGGCGGTCCACACCTTCTAAAATGACATGCGCTGTGCAATTAACAGAGCATCTCTTGAAAACTCTTCCCATAGACGCCCACTCCTGCAGCATACCCATCCTGCTTCTAGGCCCACAGCCAAGAGGCTGGGTTTTTTGGTTTGTTTGTTTTATTTTTTGTTGTTTGATAATCAATGAAAGAAGCAATAGTATCACATCCCCTATGTTGACAGTCAACTCAGATGACAACAAATAAGTTAGCAAAGTTGGACTGAGTGCAAAATAAGATCCTGATTCACATAACCAGGCACACCCTGTAAGTCAACGAGCTGTCCCCACAGAGAGGATCTGAAGAATTCCCCCGCTCTGTGAGAGTCCGTCCCAACAAAGGATCTGCTGTCAGTGCTGCGGGGTGGGGGTGGGCAGAAACTTTGTTTTCCCTGAAATGGAAAACTGGGGACAAAGTCAGCAGCCTGAGTGTGGTTTAGCCATGGATACTGAAACTCAGCTTTGATGCTTCTGCTAAAGTTTGTTCCCTCTATCACTTTGAAACTGGCTGAAATCTGCTTCTGGGAAACTGATGCAGGGAGGGGAGGCACAGGGTCGTGGTATTCGCTGTGCCAGCTTTAAAACCTCAAGGGAGAAAGAATTGATTTATTTCCCCTCCCATGTGAATAAAAAGTTTAACTAGTTTGTCTTGAGAGGGAAGCAGATTGCTATGCAGGAGGATCTACTGTCATTGGAGTTCAGAAGCTGCCTCTGACTTCCCCATCACAAGTGTGGGTATCGCCCTGTAGTGACAATGAAGCTAACTGGCAGCTCCCTCCTGCATGTGTGTTTCCGTGTTGTCAGTGGGACAGTAATGAGAACGCATGAAACGTCTGTGAACAGAACGTCTGTGGGCTTATTTACCACATCCCCAACAACATCGTCTGCTTTATCATGCATTGCAAAGCAGGGATAATTTAAGAACCCAGAATTTCATACACAAAAATACTTGGTAAGAAAGTCTCTCTCTGCACATTATTTGGGTGACACTATATCTGAATTCCAATTTGTTGCCCAGGAAATGATTCACCTCACTCAGAAATGACAGGGACTCTGAATCATTCACCTGTGACGCAAAAGGCCATTTGGGTCAACTGATCTGCACATCACTGACCTCGCCACCTTCGCTTTGCATAGAGCCTGGCTCAAAGCCAGTCCTACCCCTTGTTCTGCAGGTGGCAATGTCTCCTTAGGCCAGAGTGCGGTATGCGAATTCATTTTCACATCCACCTTACCTTTGAGGACCTTCTCTCCTTCCAGAATATTCTGGGAGATTAATGCTGTGTAATCTTCTTCAGAGAATCCAGCCTTGCAGGTCTCCCTGGCTGTAAGATCCCCATTGTGGGCCTGAGAATGGACATAAGTGAGGTTAGAAAAAACACAGGTTCATAGAAACTGCATCCAACCCAAGTTTAGTAGGGCCTGCTACATTCAAGGGCTCCATTATGACAAGCTTTGGTCCACCAGAGTCTCCACTCAGACATAACCCAAGGTCTGCCCCTGTGGTCACCATGTTAGCCAGTGACAGGGGCATGCAACAGGGAGGCCAGGCTGGTGGATAGCAGGGTGGAGGGCCTGATGGAGCCTCACCAGCATGTGGCAGAAGGGAAGGTCTGAGGACTGTCCATCATAGGGAGGCAAGAGAGCCAGGAGGTAGCCAAGGAAGACATGGAGGAGGGGAGGCCAAGGGAGCAGGCCTCTACTAGGGCCATGTCCCCTCCCACCCCAGTGCTCAGGCTTAGGATGAGGTGGAGCGGGCTGTCTCTTCCCTGTGGTGCCGCAGAGGAGGGAGAGGGGCAGGGCTGAAAGCAGATTCTGGGACTCAGCTCTGAGTTTGGCTCTCAGGGAGGTTGCAGGGAGGTGGGGGAGGTTTCTACCATCCAGTCCTCTCCCCTCACTTCCTGGAGGCTTGTCCACTCTTGGAGCCCCCATCTCCAGCCTAACCAGGCTAGAGAGCTCCCGTAATTGACCGAGAAAAGGTGGGAGTCCTCTTGTCCTGTCCCCCCACCCCAGCACTCTGGTGTATCCTGCCCAGTGGGAGGTCTAGAACCCTGGGCGCCCGGAAGGCAGGGTGGGAGAAGGGCCCCTCCCAGGCTGCGGGGAGTGGCAGCGAGGTCAGCCATAGGGATGGGGAATGGAGGGAGAGACTGCGTGTGCCACGGGGAAGCCAGCCCTGCGACAGAAGGAGCGCCACAGCGCCGGCTCCCTGGAGCGCGAGGAGCAGGGGCGCAGCCCGCACCCACCCCACAGTCGCGCCTTCGCGGGGCCGCCGAGCGGAACGCGCCTCCCCGCCGCCCGCCTCCTCCAGCACGGCGCGCAGCCGCCCGCCAGTCCTTGGCTCTGGAGGCCGCCCGGAGCCGGAGCTCCAGGCACCCTGACGCGGGCCTGGACCCGGCGGCCCCACGGAAAATCACCGAGGGGAGGAAGAGCAGAGCGCGGGGTCACTCCTCGCGTAAAGCTCCAAACTGCGGCCCCGTGCCTGGCAAGCGAGCTCCAAATAGGACCGAAAGAGGGGACGGCGGACGGGGGGACGCTAACTCGCCCAGGAAAGTTTCCACCCGCCCAAGCGAGCGTGGGTCGAGTGCACCCGAGCGCCCAGAACCTCAGAGCGGGCCTCCGGCCTCGGGCACTTGTTTATTTCCGAGGTTACAACAGCGCGGCCCGGGAGGAGCAGCGAGGCGGATCGGCCACGAGAGGGGGTTCCTGCAACTCTCGCGGCCCCGCTGCCTTCCCCGAGCGGCGCCCCCCGGCCCTGCACCCAGCGGACGCGGAGCTGGGCTGGGGACAGAGCTCGCGGGCTCCGCAGGAGGAAGGCGGGCGCGGGGACCGCGCTCCCGGTACACCTCACCCTGCTCCTGCCTGGCCCCTGGCTCCTCGACCCCGCTCCGAGCGACGAGGGCCCCGCCGGATACTGGCCGCGGTCGGGAGTCCGGGGCGAGGGTGCCCCGCGGTCCACATCCGTTGCCCACCCGCATCGATGGTCCCTGCCAACGGTCAGAGGACGAGGACAGGGAAGGCGCCGCGTCTCGAGCACACAGTCCCCAGCAAGGGCGGCCAGACCGGGTATCCTCAGCACCCTGATGTCCGGCCGCCTGCCGCCAGCCCCCCTCGTCCGCAGCCCCGGCTCGGGCTGGGCTCGCCAACTCCGGAGGAGCGCGGCGAGCCGGCGATGGAGGGCGCGCCGGCTCCGCCAGCGGGCAGCCTGCCCCGGCGCGGGCGAGTCGAGCTCAGGGGCAGCGGCCGCGGACCTGGGGTGGCGGAGGGATGCCCGGCGGGTCCCGATTCAGGCAGAGCTCTCTGCGTCCCCCGCTCACCCATACTCCCACCTCGCTCCGCACCGCCGCTCCCCGCTGCACCGCGGCTCCGCGCTCCTGCCGACCGCAGGCGGCTTCGCGGAGCGCGGGAGCTGGCAGGATGCAGCGGTGCGCGCGGCAGGGGCGCCCGGTGCGGGCCGGGGAAGCCCGGGAGAGCCCCGCCGGGCGAGTGTGAGCCCCGCCGGCTCCGGGAGCGGCCCCGCACTGCCTGGGCTTCCGGGCGGCCGGGACGGGAGGCGGCAACTTACCCGGAGCGCGCCGGAGAGCGAGAGCAGCACGAGGAGCACGCCCGAGCCCGCGGTCATCTTCCCCGCCGCGCCGCGCCCCAGCGCCCGCCCGATGCCCGGCGCCCGGAGCCCGCTCCCCGCAGCCGTCCGGATCACACTGCTCAGATCGCCGCCGCCGCCGCTCTAGCGGGCCCGGCGCCTCCGGCCAGGCTGCGCCGCCGCGACCGCCGCCCGACTCCGGGAGCGAGGCCAAGTCCAGCGGGCGGCGCGCTCCCTCGGGCCGGTGCGTCCGCCGGCCTCGCAGCCGCCCGCGCCTCTGTTCCGCGCGCTCGGAACTGCAGGTGAAGCCGCGCGGCAGCCCCGCCGAGGCCCCGCCCCGCCGCCCGGCCCCTGCGCTCGCTCGCTCGGCCTGACGCGGGCCTTAAAGGAGCCGCGCCCCCAGCTCCTCACCCGCGCGCCTCGCGCGCTCGCCCCAGCCGCCTGCCCCAAGGTACCACCTAGCTGGGACCGTGCATCAGGAGCCCCGGTCAGCGCATTAGGAGCCCCGGTCAGCCGAAGGGGCCGAGAACATAAAGTCTACAGGGGAAAAGGTGGGGGCGGGGGAGGCTGCTGAGGTCTGAACAAGGCAGGGTAGTCCCAGCTCCCAAACCAAGAGAACGCTTTCTGGATCTGCACCGGGAGCCTCTGCTGCCTACATCCAGTTTGAGGTCTGAGCCACAGGGGGCTGGGAACGCCCATCAGTCTTGTACATTTTGGATGTCTTCCTGCTAACCCAGACCCACCTCCTGGCCTTGCAAAGCCTTTGGCCTCTCAGGAGTTAGCCTTGAGACCCAAGTGGATTTGAAAACCACAGAGGGAGGGGCTCCAGGCTGCATAGACCCCCAGGGTGAGGAAAAGCTCCAGGTCCAGGCCCTGGCTGTGATACACCCATCAGGACCAAGGAAGGGGCCTGTGTGTGCATCAAAATACCTGGTTAGGCCTAAGAAGCCAAGAAAGACATTGAAGGACTTGAGAAGGTAAGGCGGAAATTCCCGCACAGAAGGGCTGTCAGGACCATCAGGCTTGGGTGATTTCTGAACTGAGGGGACCCTTCTTTAAGGGCTCATCAAGTGAACAACAGGTACAGCTTGAAAAGTGAGTAAATGTTTCTGCACATTCCCTTTCGGTTTGGAGATTTTAAGAAAAGTGGTTTTGTTTGCTCAGATATTGCAAATGTTCTTTGTCTTGGTTTGGAGGGCTCTGTGTCCAGAATACATTAGTTCTGGTTTAAGAAATACACTGCCAAGGAGGGGGAAGAAGATGGAGTGAACTCTTGGGGCTTCCTTGATGGTTCAGGGGGTAAAGAATCTGCTTGCAATGTTGGAGACCTGGGTTTGATCCCTGGGTTGGGAAGATCCCCTGGAGGAGAGCATGGCCACCCTCTCCAGTAATCTTTCCTGGAGAATCCCCATGGACAGAGGAGCCTGGCGGGCTGCAATTCATGGGGTTGCAGAGTTGAACACGACTGAACAACTAAGCAGAGCATACAGTTGAGCTCCAAGGTCAGAGCCTACTTGGGCAGGAGAGCGGTTGCATAGCTCTCCCCCTTTCCTGGACCCTGGCACCTGGGTTGGGCAGCCTGCTAGTTAGCTTGCTGCTTTAAACTACAGGAAGTCAGATTCTAGACAACTTGAGAGGGACAGGCAAATTCTATATCTGAGAGCACGGGTCAACTTGTGGCTTCTTACCTAGGACCCATGTGGCAGTTAAAGGGAACACCACATCAGTACCGGCCTGCCACACCTGGCCTGAGCCGACTCTGTCCCCAGCCTCTTGGGATAGGACCAGGTTACCTCTGGGTGTGCCGAGTGTGCCCAACTCATCTTTATGCTCAGACTCAGCACAAATCCTTTATTGCCAGTGAGGTTTCATGGACAGATCCACCCCCAGCCCTGTGCTCACACCTCTCAAAGACCCCTCCGATTCCCCCCTTACTCAGGGTGCTTCATCACTACAGGTGGTTCACAGAGGCCAGCTGCGGCCCTCGCTATTGTTCTGAAATGTCTATCCCTAAGACCCGCCTTTGTCTTCAGAAGGTCTGAGTGTGATGGAGATGGTTCTCAGAAAAGGGGTCCAGAACCCAGCACTTGCTCTGCTGTGCTTTCCAAAATTGCTCAGTGCCAACACGAGTGCCAACTTGAATTAAAAAAGAAAGTGATGTTGGCAGGGGTTGGGGCGGTCCTGAGGCCCAAACACCAGAGGAAACACCTCCCCATCTCCTACTGCCGAGTATTTCAGGCTTGAGTCTGCTGAAGGGTGTGATGACTCGCAGACCCAGCAGGTCCTTCCTGCCTCTAACCAGCCTTGGGGGAGGCACACATCAGGGAGCTCTGTGTGGATTAACTCACAGAACCATCCTGACTCCAGTGTGGGGTCTGCTGTCATCCCTGCTGGTTGTTCCCCCAGGCAGGGGGAGGTGGGATGAGGCCAGACGGAGGCTGCAGGACTCCGTCTCATCCCAGGACTCATGCCAGCCCTGCATACCTGGCCGAGGCAGCATTTTTCCCCCAAACTCATTTGCTGGAGGAGCCCTGGTACACAACATACGATGTCTTATGGGAACTCACATGTTCAGGAATATGGTTTCAGAAACACTGCAGTAGCTGAAGCAGGTCCAGCAGAGAGCATTGGTTTATCAGACTTGCTGTGAGCGAAGCAGAGAGGATCCACTGAGAGGGAGGAAAAGACGGTCTGAAGCACAGGGCAATGAATTCCATGTGACAGTCCTCGAACCAGCAGCACCAACACCCTATGGGGGCTTGTGGGAATTACAGACCCTTGAGCCACACCCCAGACCATCGAGTGGGAGTCTGCAGGGGAACCAAACTTCCCTTCACCCCTCGGATGATCTGGTTCAGCATCCTAGCAAGGCTCATGAAAAATGTTGATTCCTAGGCTCCACCTAGGGCTTCCCTGGTGGCTCAGTTGGTAAAGAATGTGCCTGCAGTACAGAAGACCTGGGTTTGATCCCGTGAGTCGGGAAGATCCACTAGAGAAGGAAATGGCAAGCCACTCCAGCATTCTTGCCTAGAGAATCCTAGGGACAGAGGAGCCTTGTGGGCCACAGACCATGTGGTTGCAAAAGTTGGACACGACTTAACAAGTAAACCACCACCAGGCTCTACCTGAGACTGATGACTTGGAACTTTGGGGAATGGGGCCTGGGGCCTGGCCTTTTTTTTTTTTTTTAATGTGCTGGCTTTTCGTTGTTCCGCAGGTTTTCTCTAGTTGCGATGAGCAGGGGCTACCCTCTAGTTGTGGTGCTAGGGCTTCTCATTGCAGTGGCTTCTCACTTGTTGCGGAGCACAGGCTCTAGGGCATGTGGGCTTCAGTAGTAGTAGTAGTAGGTGCATGGGCTTAGTTTCTGCCCCATGTGGGATCTTCCCGGACCAGGGATTGAATCCATGTCCCCTGCGCTGGCAGCCGAATTCTTAACCACTGGACCACCGGGATGGGGACCTGGCCTCTTGGATTACTGTTCTTGAGCCCTAGTGTTTAGAAACCCTCACGTATCCCACGTGCCATATGCATCTCCTGGAAGTTCGTATAAATGCTCCATCCTGGACCACACACTGGACCTACTGAATCTGGGTGTCACAGGACAGAGCAGGGTGTGGGTGGGTGGAGCAGGGAGGAGGTTGGAGACACAGCCTGCCCTGAGGGGGAACTCCAGCCAGCCCCACTCTGGCCAGCTGCCTGAGCCCACCTGGAGGAGGAGCTATGCCCTCAGGCTTCTGGGTAAAGAACCCTGGAGAAGAGTGCTTTTGTTTCTAAGAGAGAGTGTATGAGAATTCCCTGGGGAGGGTAGCTTGTGAGTGTTGGTCCCCTCTTGACTGCGGTGGGGCTGTGGATGTTCGCCCCACTTTTTGAGGATGCTTGGGGAAAGGTCAGCTTTGGAAGCCAATTGAATGCTTGCATGGGGACCGTTTCCCTGTCTTGTCGTCTGATGTCAATTTATTTTTCCTCCATTTATCCTTATAGACACTTCAGTGTTAGACAAAAAGCTGTTTTGTAAAGAAAGCAGGGAGAAGTTAGCAAAAAGTGGATCCCCAGAATAAAGCAGGATCTTTGCGGAGGACTGAAGATGTTTCAGCACTACAGAAACGAGTGCGATCAGCCTGCTACCTGCTCGAGGAAATCTCCCCGCATGCAAGCCAGAACAATTGTAAAGCAAAAAGCAAGAGACAGACAGGCCAGCACAAGGAACCTCCACCTTCAAGTCCACGGAGGTTAACCCTGGAGCCTGCTGACTGGGAAGAAAGAGGAAGGCCCTGGTTATTAACTGCTTTTGTTTTCACTGATGTCGTCTCTCTCCCTTAACACGTGTTGATATTCAGGGTGGGCCAGGTGGCCCACATGGGGGCTTTTGAACTTTATCTCCTGTAATCCTCACGAATGGAGGAGGTGGTCTTTCCCACCTGTCACAGATGTGGGCAAGCCTGTCCAGGGTCACCGCTGGGGCTGGGGCTGGGGTGGCCAGGCTGCAGTTCTGCTCCAGGCAGTGGACAGAAGTCAGTGAGGTGACCTGGCGGTTCTTGGGGCAGGAACCCCAGGAGGAAAGGTGCACAGGTCCCTTTGTCCCTTTCCAGCCTCACCCATCTTCTTCCTTTTTCCAGCCTTGGGCTCAGTCATGCCAACCCTGCCATCCCCCCCCCCCCCCGCCTCCCCCCTCCCCCCCAGCAACCAGATCTCCCACCAGGAACTCAGGCATCCTTCCAAGCTCCTGGGCCTGTGTCCCCACCACGCCCTCTGTCTGGACCCCATCAGCCTTTGTATGAGAGGTGATCCCTCTCTCTGTCTCAATCAGCCTTTCTTCAGGGGAGAGGGGCTGACTTTGGCTTCCCTCTGACTTTGTACACACCTCACGCTGTCTCACTGTCATGACGCTGTTTTCTGTGTGAATCCCCGCTCACAGGGCACTCTGAGAACCTGAGGGCAGGGGCCCAATGTAGTCACCCCTCCCCATGTCACCCAGGGTCCTGTCTCCAGGGCCTGGATGAATGAAGCAGTGATGACAATTGGCTTGCATCAGCAGTTCTCCTGAGCCCCCAGGCACCTTCCTACATGCCCCCATTAGACAGAGGGGAAAACCGAGGCCTGGAGCAAGCAGAGGGCTTGAACCACCTCCCACTTAGCCAGGACCTTTCACGCCTGATTCTCAGTTTATCTCATGTCTGCAGTGGGGTGGGGGCACCCCTACCTGACCCTTGGCTCTCCCCAGCCCTGGACCAGCTTCAGGAAATTTCTGAAAAAGTGAACGTCATGGTGGATGATGGGAAATCTGGGAGGGATGGAGCATCTCCTGGGCAACCTCAGAGGAGAGGGGAGGTTCCCGTGATGCTGCACCTGAACCCTCAACCCACTCCTGGTAATGTGAACGCGGGTGATTTCTTTCATCTCATAAACTCCAGGCAGAACAAGGAGAATTGGGGCCAGAGGAGGTGGTCCAGCAGGAAGGCGCAGGCAGCAAGGAGTCTGGCGGGTGGGTGGGGGAGGGGCTGCAGGGAGGATGATAGACACAAATGTCCGAGGAGAGGAAACCAATTAAATGGTAAAACAGATAATATGAGATTCAAGGGGAAGGAGAAAACGGGGGAGGTGTTGGAAATATGAGTAGACTAAGAGTGGCAATAAAACACAAGAGAGACCAAGAAAATGGAAAGGAAATGGGAAATGGCTTTACAAGTTAAAACATCTGCCTGGAATTATGAGCCTCTCTGAACTGGAGGGTGTCCTGTTGGCTTCAGCCTGTCTGGGCTCTTGGGGGGACTGGCTTCCGCCTACAGTCACTGGGCAGATCCTTCTAAGCTATATTTAACCTGGTTTTATTATTGAACTTTGAGGGGTTACCACTGATCACTTTCTCTGGAATACCAGCAAGGCTGTCAAAAAGGTGCCTGGATTTCTTGTGGGGATGGTGACAGCCCTGGTCAACTCTGCACAGATGCAGGGAGATGTGCTTTGGAAGGCCCCCCCACCCCCAAGGATACCCTGCTGAGTGCGGGGGACCAGGGATGCTGTCCTGTCCTCAGGAAGCCAGCCCTCAACTTGCCTTTCCTTCTGGGTCTGTATCTGAAGCTCTGATGGAGAGGAGGCTGCAGAGGCAGATGGACGAATCACCTGCCCCCAAAAACATGACCTCCACTAGAGACACACTTCTTTGGGATAAGGCCGAATTCTCACACTTTAGGTAAGCCACCGAACCTCCTGACAAGTGTCTTAAAATATGGGTTGTGGGTGGACCCCAGCCAGCCCCGGAAATTCCCTTTTAGTGAATATTAGGTACTCTGCTCGCCATTTCCCTAGCTAGGTAAGGCATGAGACCACTTCCGAATGTTTCCGTCTTGAACGATTTACTGTGGCTTCATTTGGTTCCCATGGGTTGGCCAAACGAATGCCTGATTTGAGGGAGGGAAATGTGACCAGGGGTCCAGAGGTGGTAAGGAGGTCACCTGTTCAGGTGGGGTGTGGCAGGGGATTCTTGGAATGACTGGGAGGGTCTCAGGGCTGCTGGGCTCTCTGTGTACAATGCGAAGAGCCCTGAAAAGAAAGAAAGGGTGGCGGGATAGTACAGGCATGGTCACTGGTCTACTCAGTAGGCAACCCAGTTCTAAAGCTAAACTCTGTAGACTTGATCCATAGGAACAAGGATCCTAGGACTGGTCACCAGCTGTTCACGGAAGAGGCAGGTGCTGGGTGGATTGGTGGAGGTGGCACTGGCAGACAAGATGTAGTCTTTCTGACTGGCTTCTTTCACTTGGCAACATGCATTCATGTTCACGTTTCCCCCATGTCTTTTTATCATCAAATTAGGGCTTCCCAGGTGGCTCAGTGGTAAAGAATCTGCCTGCCAATGTGGAGACGTGAGTTTGACCCCTGGGTCGGGAAGATCCTCTGGAGGAAGAAATGGCAACCCACTCCAGTATTCTTGTCTGGAAAATCCCATGGACAGAGGAGCCTGGTGGGCTACAGTCCACGGGGCCACAAAAGAGTCAGACACAACTGAGTGACTGAGCATGCAACACTCTATCGCGTGGCTGAAGGACCTTCACTGACGTCACATGGAGCAGAATTCCTGACCTGCGAAACTGTGACGTACAATCTGGGGTGGATGATTTAACACACTGAGCCATGGGTGACTTGTTACTCAGTCGTGGTTAGCTAACTGTTACACACCTGCTGCAGAGGCAGGGAGACTGCCTCCAATGCTGGCCCACTTAGCTGCTCGTGGGTGAGACACACCCACGCTTCCATGGCTCGTGATGCACGAGAGCATGAGCTCGCAGGCTGTGCCGCCCTGTGATGCTGTCGGGGAGGGAGATGGGGGCAGCCCGCAGAGGACAGCCAGTCCAAGACAGCCAAGTCAGCCGGCCTCTTGTCCCCTCAGCCGTAATCACAAGACTTGGACTCTGGATGTCCAACCGTGCCCCTAATGAGGTCTGTGTTCCTTGTGCAGCTGGAAGGAAGTGACCGTTCCCAGGAGGCCTCAGCTCGGCATGCCAGTCCTTTCACGCCCGCCCTTCACATATGGAAGGTGTTATTGTGATCACACTCTTGTTTGCAGGGGAAGCAAAACGGGAGTTGTGCATCTCAGCTCACGTTTTCTCCAACCCCAGAAGGAGACAGGGAGGAGGTGGGGAAAGACCAAAACAAGAGTGAAACAACGCATTTCAAGAGAATAAATACTGGCTACATGTCCCTCCTTGGGACTCTGCCCTGAACAGCCTGGGATGAAGCCCCTTGGTTCCTGGGAGACATGGGTTGGCTGTGGTGAGTGGTGTCTGAAGCAAGCCCAGAGGAAATTAGGGACATTCGCTGGTTGTTGCTCTGGGCATAGACATGTGCTCCACAGAGGAAAATTTGTTGGGGAAAGTGGGGCATAAAGAGTCTCTATGTAGGAACCAAGCCAGGGATGTGTTTCTATCCTTCTGAAATGCCCTGCTTCCCCAACATCAGAGGCCAGACCCCATGACACTGGTCCCAGCCCCCTCGGAGTGACATCTGATTGAAGGGGTGACCTCTGGGAGGCTGGCTACTCAATAGTCCAGTTTCACAGTTGAGGAAGGAAACCTTCCAAGCGTGACTTTGTGGAGGAGGTTTGTCCCAATAGCTACCTCTATAAGCTATAGTCAAAACTATGTTTTTTTTTTTCCAGTAGTCATGTACGGATGTGAGAGTTGGACTATAAAGAAGGCTGAGTGCCAAAGAATTGATGCTTTCAAACTGTGGTCCTGGAGAAGACTCTTGAGTCCCTTGGACAGCAAGGAGATCAAACCACTGAATCCTAAAGGAAATCAACCCTGAATTTTCATTGGAAGGACTGATGATGAAGCTGAAGCTCCAATACTTTGTCCACCTGATGCAAAGAACCAACTTATTGGAAAAGACCCTGATGTTGGGAAAAATTGAGGGAAGGAGGAAAAGTGGGCGACAGAGGATTAGATGGTTGGATGGCATCATCAACTCAATGCACATGAGTTTGAGCAAACTCAGGGAGATAGTGAAAGACAGGGAAGCCTGGTGCACTGCAGTCCATGGCACTTCAAAGAGTCAGAAATGACTTAGGGACTGAACAACAACAAAAAACCACATTAGCAGAAGTAAGGGTAAAAAAAAAAATCACATGATTATTATCTGTAGATTTGGAGAAAGTGGTTGACAAAATTCAAGATCCTTTCATGATAAAAATTCCCAGGAAACTAGGAATAAAAAGAAACCCTCTCAACATAATAAAGGCCATATATAAAAAGCACACAGCTAACATCATACTCAAGGGTGAAAAACTGAAACTTTCCTTCACAATCAGGAACAAGACAAAGATGCCCACTCTTATCACTTCCATTCAACACAGCGCTGGAAGTTCTGGCCAGAGCCACTGGGCAAGAAAAAGAGAGAAAAGCCATCCAAATGGGAGAGGGAGAAGTAAAGTTATCTCTGTCTGTACGTAACATGATTTTACCTGTAGAAAACTGTGAAGACTTCACACACACACACAAACCATGTTAGAATGAATAATTCAGTAAACTTGCAGGGTTAAAAAAACCCAACATACAGAAGTAAGTAGAGACCATCTTTAGATTAACTGTCTGCCCTTTAGTTTCTGTCTCAGGCTCTGCTTTCAGGGAATCCACTGAGACCAGAGGACACACGACCTGCTCCACATGAATGTTCAGTGGGACCTCCTCCCTGGGGCATCTCTGCATCAGGAGAGACTGGCCCTGTGTCTTCCACAGTGACAACAATAGACTCTGCAAAACCATGTTGCTGGCTGCAGTCAAACTCATTAAAAGTGTGGCAGAGGCAAACACTCTTTTGCCTCTGTTTGCCAACAGAAAGTTTAAGCCACATTTATGTAAGTTAAAAGTCTAAATCCATGTTTACTAAGCACTCAATTGACATTGTGGCTTCCCACGTGGCTCAGTGGTAAAGAATTCACCTGCCAGTGAAGAAGATGCAGGAGGTGTAGGTTCAATCCCTGGGTCAAGAAGGTGCCCTGGAGTAGGAAACGACAACCCACTCCAGTATTCTTGCCTGGGAAATCCCATGGACAGAGGATCTTGGTGGGCTACAGTCTGTGGGGTGGCAAAGAGTCGAACATGCCATCTGACATTGGGCCTCTTACATTCTAGGCTCATCTCAATCAAGGAAATCTTCCATTCATCAGGAGACATGGGCCTCCAGCCCAGCTGGCATTTTTCACTGTAATGAGAAACCCAGGTATTTTCTGAGCTCCAGCTGATTTCCTGAGGTTAGAACAGATCAGGACTGGAGCCACCTGTGTCACAAGATTCGAGGCAAACCTGCCACATCTAGGGGCGTGTTTATGTGGCCTTCTGTGTAATTATGTGTGCTTATTTACATAGATTTTCCTGTTGTGTTCAAAATGCCATGGACTCCAGCTATGTAAAAAAAAGTAACATGAATAGTTCAACTTAGGTGTATTTACACATAGTATTCATACATGCTTCCTCTGTTGGGAGAATGGGGCCAGTGGCAGCTGGCTGGGCTGAAACTTCAGTCATCTGCCCATTTCTCCGAATCTAAGGCCAAGAGCTGGGAGAGTTGAAAATAAAATCTACAGGCTAGGATGGGCTTCCCCGGTGACTCAGATGGTAAAGAAACTGCCTGCAATGCGGGAAACCCAGGTTTGATCCCATATTTTGGAGAAAGAACTGGCAACCCATTCTAATATTCTTGCCTAGGAAATCCCATGGACAGAGTAGCCTGGCAGGCTACAGTCCCTGGGGTTGCAAAGAGTCAGAGGCAACTGAGGAACCAACACTCACTTTTTTCAGAGGCTATTGGAGTATTGGGTTACCTCTAAAGCAAGAGAAAGTGGGTTGGGGATAAAAGAGGAATAGGTGATCACAGTTGCAAAGAAAAGACCATGGAGAAAACCTGCTTCCCCTTTTGATTTTAAAATAATGCATTTCTTCCATATACACTGATCCTTTTTCACTCTAACTGCCTGAGAGGTTGGATTTACAAACAATAGCACTTGAAGGAATCCTAAAACTGTAAGAATTTTGAATCAGACTCTCATGGTTGCAAGGAAATTAAAACAATAGCAAAGGGTTGGGGAAATTCTGATGCTTGGTGATTGGGTTCTAAGCTGTATTATCAGAGTATTGTTTTTTAAGCAGAAGAGAGTGAATCCCAAGTCATACTGGCTTATGTTTAAGAAAAAATATGTGTTGGCTCAGGTAACCTGTAAGCCAAGACATAAACGACTTCAGGCATGGCTGGATCCAGGTGCTGGATAGACTTTGCTTGACCACTGGGCTTTGTCCCCTTCTGTTTTGTACATACAACTTCATTCTGAATGAGGCTTTCTCCTTCTAGTAGCAAAATGTTTGCTGTTTATGTTAGCAGCTCAACGTGTATGCCCTGCCTTTCCAGTAACACAGCAGCAAGAATCCTACAATGAACCACATTGGACCAAGCTGATGATCTTAGCTCCCTGAACTAGCCATTGTGCCAGGGTGACTCAGTGCTCTGATTGGCCAGGTCTAGGTCACATGACCATAAGGAGGCAGGGGCATCTGAACCTTAATGATGGGAAGATTACCTCCAGTGAACACTGAGAGTCTGTTACCAGGAGAAGAGGGGTAGATGCTGGAAACGGGGGACCCAGTCACCCACAGAACAGTAGCTCTGAGCCCAGGTGCTCAGGCCTGGGCCTAGAGTCCTTCCCTCACAACCCAAGGCAGCCCTTACCACATAGGTGTGTCCTCTGTGAGTGTATATATGAATATATCTATGGGGTAAATGTCAGGGTACAGGCTCAAGGGGTCAAAAGGTCCATATATTTGTCAAATACCTAGAGGTCCATTTTGTTCTTTTTAGTTGCAGCCCTAAAAGAAAAAAATAAAAGACTTGCTTTAAGCAAGCAGCTTGCATCTCTGGCCAGAACCAGTTTAAATATTCAGACTGCTGCATCAAGGACCCTCCCTGTGTCAATGACTCCAGGCTGCCGTGGGACAGCATGGAGGGGTGCATCCCCGCCTCCCCCGATCTCTGCGACTCCTGCTGCCCCATCTCCTCTGCCGAGGCAGCCCAGCAGCATGCACGCTCCTCCTACAGGGCCGAGAGCTTTCAGCTTAGATCACTGAGCAGCAACCAGTGGAGAGGGCGGCTTGGAGGTGTCTCTTCTAAATCAATAGGAAGATGACGTGTGAGACTTTTCACCTTCACAGGGTGCGGCTCCAACAGAGCGGCGCGAGCAGTAACGCCAAGACTAAATGGAATTTCAGGGGTGACGGAGGTGGGGGCCCGGGGGTGGCATAAATTCACACACATTACAGAAAATATCGCCTGGCTCTAAAGCACTTGGCACGGGGCCAGGAGAGGAGCAGACTGGCTTCGTGTTTACCCAGCATGCTTCAGTAGACTTTCAATCTATTTACAGGTATGCATGACAAACTGCCTTGAATGTGTGAGTTATCGGTTCTGCTATAAATGAAATTAATAATACGAGGTGGAGGAGGTGTAGTAATAGCACATCGCTGAAGCTGGCTCAGCTTGGAGACCAGAGATTAGTTTTCAGGAGACAGAGATTTCTAACAGCTGCGATGTATGGCCAATTGACCCCAACGCCCTGGGGCTACCTGGCTAGGAAGAGGAGAGGGTGTCTCTGCAGGTGGTTAGTTTGAGTCAATGCTTCCAGGAGGGGAAGTTATCAGACAAAATTGCATCCCTCCATCCCGTCTTCTGGCCAAGGAGGCTGACATGAAACCACGAGGCAGCCCCTCATTTATGGATGGAAAGACTTAGGCACGGTGTCCATGGGCACAGCTCCCGCCTCTCAGAAGTGACAGTGCGAGGGACTGGTGATCCTGAGCTGTTACGTGAGAATAGCCACACAGCTGTGCTTCTAGCAGCCCTCAGGGATCTGACGCTTGTCCACAGCTACATTTGAGCTTTGTGAGATTTGAGGAGCTCTCCAGTTTCATTCAGCATCAAGACCTTGTTACCCTTACAGTGCTGGGGGAGGTTCCTGCCCCGCCACGAGGCGGATGGTCTGCCTGGGTCCTTGAGGGTACACGTTGTAAATAATCTTCCCACAGTTCAGGGCGTGCATGCATGCTTGGTTGTATCTGTTTTGTGACCCCATGGACTGTAGTCCCTGCCAGGCTCTTCTGTCTGTGGGATTCTTCAGGCTAGATTACTGGAGTGGGTTGCCATGCCCTCCAGGGAATCTTCCTGACCCATGGATCAAACCTGCATCTCCTGTGTTGGCAGGTGGATTCTTTACTACTGAGGAGGCAGATGATGCTCAGAGATGGACAAGCCTCTCCCTATGAGCTCAGGGCAGACAGGATACACATCCAGTGATCTTTGCTCACCAAACACTGAAGATTTGCAGAAAATTCTTACAGCAGGTAGAAATAGGGATTGGCGAAGGTGACGTTTGTTTTCCTGAAATGTGCAAATGCACACGATTCTGTATTCTCTCTGGGCAATTTTTTCCCCATTCATCAAAATATGAAATTTGAATAGTTCACCCCAAACTCATATCCAATCATGTAAAACCTCCCCAAGATTGATGGGGGTGAAAAGTGAGTAATGAGTTTGCCAGTCTCTGGGTTTCCCGTGGTTCTGGGCAAACACAAATTAGGATGAACAGAAAGCGGGTGGTAGGGCGCGGGTCAGCCCTAGTAACACTGCCTCTCCCCACTCTGCTGGCACGCAGGAAGGCCTCCCATTTATTTGTCAGAGGCCAGAACACTTTATAATTATTGAAATAAAGCCGTGGTTTGAAAGTGATGTCAAGTTGCTGGCAGAGTAATGATGCTGCGGCAGACGTGCTGTCAAACAGCCGCGCTGAGGGTGCGGGCCTGGCGGGGCTTTTATTTTGGTGCTTACTGGGCGCCCATCTCTGTCAGACCCTTCAGCAGGCAGCATTTAGTTGGGGAAGATGTACTCTTTACAAGCAGTCAGAGATCCTCAGACAGGATAGAATTGGGCTGCACCCTCAGTTTCCCCTGTCTTTGGAAATCAGTGACCTACTCACTTGGTGACAAAGTTGCTGAAGGCCACTCAGAGTGAACTGACCTGGTGTGGCCTGCACTGACCTGAACTGACCTGGATTTGGCCTGAGTTTGACCATTCACTCCCTCCAAGTCCAGCCTCCCTTGAGGCTTCTTTAAAAAAATATGTTTATTTGTTTGGCTGTGCCCGGTCTTAGTTGTGGGGTCTAGTTTCCCTGACTAGGGATTGAACTCAGGCCCCCCTGCATTGAGAGCACAGAATCGTGGCCATGCAGCACCAGGGAGGTCCCTCCTTTGAGGATTCTTGGACCGGGCGTTTTTCCTGGGGCTCCACACTTTCTCTGAATGCACCCAGGAGAGCTTTTGGGTTGGGTGTGGGAGATGGCAGGGGCTCCTCCCGGGCGGTTGGGATGAGTATGAATCCGAGGGCTGTGAGTCCAACACTGAGAGCCGGGACTGGGACCAGGTAAGGCCAGGGAGGTGGGCAGGGTGCAGGTGTGTGGCAGCCCTCACTCCTGGGCTCTGAAAGTGTAGGCAGCCTGGGGGACCTGCATGCCGGGGGGCAAATGCTGGGGGGCCTAGCTTGCTACACCCCAGTTGGGGTCTCCTGGCACCTGCCTCGGAAGCGATGAGTGATGAGTTTCTCACTGTCGGGAGAGTCGGGAAGTGCACACACACGCCCCACCGCTCATTACTGTGAATCTCAGTTCACGCTGCCCTGTGACGTGGTGAGCTCCAACCCCTCACTCCCCAGAGACCCTGCTCAGTCAGTGACAGCATCACAGGGATCACTCAGCATTAGAGAGATAGCTTCAGTCCAGACTTGGTCCATTTAGCCTGGATGTGGCTCGTCCCAGCCCCTGGGGTTGCCACACAGGACCTCAATGAAAGCATCCTCCCTGAGTCCTGGAGCCTCGCCAGCCTGGGCAGCAGGGTGTGCCTGGGGCTCTCGGCCGCTAAGCGGCGCTATGTGCAGTTCGACTGGGTCTGGAGGGGCTGCCAGGCTGGGCAGGGGGTTAGAGGTTTGGGCATCATCATCGGACCAGCAGAGATGGTCCCAGTCAGGCCAGACAGGAGGCGGCAGGAGGAAGTTCTCAAAGGAAATGAAGACGCACGAGATGCACAGGGCCGCAGGTTGCAGGGAAACTGAGCAGAGGCAGGAATTTACTTGCAAAAAGCGGCAAAGGGCAAACCCAGTATGAGGCCTTTGGTTTTTATCTCCAGGAAGTGAGAAGAAAACAGAACAGTTCACGTTTCACAAAGCTCAGGCGTGTGGGAATGAAACATCTTTCCTTCTCGTGGAGGGAACAATGCCTCTGCTTCCAGCATTGTCAAGAGACGGCGGAGGGCTGACCTCAGATTGGGGCCGAGGCTGTTTTCTCACTTGGTTGCTCTGTATATTTTGTGTCTGTTCCATCAGCTGAGGCCCCGGGCACTGCATGGAGATCAGTGAGGCCGTGTCTGCACAGCGTCCAGCTAGGGTGGAGCCCAGGACCTACAGTGAAGCCAGGGGTGCAGAGGCTGAGGCAGAAAGTTCTCATCGGCTTTACTCACAGGGAATAACTGACCTGCAGGTGTGTGACTGTTACAGAGAGCTCTGCAATAAGCCTGCTGTCTCCACGATCAAGACTGAAGGCCTTCCTAGTACCATGAATTCTACATTGTGCATTTTGAAGGATACAGACCCTTCCTTTAAATACTTTTTACATTTTTTTTCCTTTTTATTTATTTATTTTTTCTCACAGGGAGTACTCACCAGAGCAAGCACTTCTCATGCAATATCTCATTTAACCCTCCAGTCCTGCAGTGTAGACACGCCCACTGCCTCCACTTTGCAGGAGTGAATGTGGGCGGTCCAAACTACTGGGGCAGCCTGATGGCAGAGCTATGTTAGTTTTCCTCTGGATGCTGAAGAAAATTACCACAAATGCTCCCCTGGTGGCTCAGATGGTAATCTGCCTGCAGCAGAAGACCTGGGTTTGATTCCTGGGTGGGAAAGATCCCCTGGAGGAGGAAATGGCAACCAGCTCCAGTATTCTTGTCTGGAGAATTCCATGAACAGAGGAGCCTGGCGGGCTACAGTTCATGGGGTCGCAAAGAGTCGTACATAACTGAACGACTAACGTTTTTTTCAACAATGAGACATGTTATCTCACAGTCTGGAAGTCAGAGTCTGAAATCGTTCTTGTGGGGCTAAGATCAAGGCAGCTGTGTCCTCCTGGAGACTCCAGGGGAGAGTCCACTTCCTGGCCTTTTCCATCTTCTCAGGGCACCCGCATTCCTTCGTTCCTGGTCCCCTTCTCCAACTTCACATCCAGCAGCTGTGGGTCAAGTCTTTCTACACTGTCTCTCTGTCACTCCCTCTATCACCACATCTCTCTTTCTGCGACCACAGTGAAGACTGGTGCTCTGCTCTCAAAGAACCATGACCTTGGGTTCACCCATATAATCAGGATCATCTCCCAGCTCAAGGTTTGCAATCGTTTTTAAAAAAAAATTTTTTTTAAGTTTTGTCTGTGCTGGGTCTTCGTTTCTGTGCATGGTCTACTCTCTAGTTGCTGCACGAAAGCTTCTCATTGTTGTGGCTTCTCTTGTTGCAGAGCACGGGCTCTAGAGCCCAGGCGCCATAGTTGTGGTACACAAGCTCAGTTGCTTCTTGGCATGTGCAATCTTCCAAGAACAGGGATGGAACCTGTATCTCCTGCATCAGTAGGCAGATTCTTCACTACTGAGCCACCAGCGAAGCCCCAAGGTTCACAATCTTCATCACAGCTACAAAGCCCCCTTTTGCCTTGGAAGGCAAATTCATAAGTTTGGGGCATTCAGATGTGGGCACATTTGTGGGGACAGTACTCTGCTGCACGCAGGTGCCCACAGCTGCCTGGAGTTGTCTGCACAAGCCTTACAGCCATCATTTCTGATGGCGATTTCACTGCTGTTTCATTTCTCCTAATCTGCGTCTCTACACCCTCCCATTGGCTTTTGAGAGCTTTCTAATTTCTAGCTGTAAAAATCATTGCCTCCATGTTAAATACTCCCCAAACAATGTTTTCCACATTCTGAACAGACATACACCCATTCAGAGCCCCTCACCATCCACCAGGGGACAGCTCACCTCTGCCAGAAATCAAAACCAAGAGCTGCAAGGTGAGAGGGCTTCCCGGGGCCAGTTCTGAAAAAGACACCCCACCGCTGACATGCTCACTTGTCTGACCCAGAAAATCGGTTCAATACAGCCGGCCTGACTAGTGTGGTCATCCTATGCAGAAACTTTAACCAGAATATCAACTCCCTTTTAAGGCAGTTTCTGTCTGATCTGATGTAATTTCCTCAGAATGTGTGTGAGATGGATTTTTAAACTGAAATTGATGTGTGGCCCCTGAGCATGTTCTGAGCAGTGAGCGCGAGAACCTGTGCCTGGTAGACAGAGGGTCGATGGTGATCTGAGCATGCACCCTCCTTCAGCTGAGTCCTGCAGTTTCCCTTGGCTGGTAGAGACTGTATGAAATGCTGACATGGAGAGAAGGGGCCGACATGGTGGGCCAGAGACAGCTTGGGCAGGACCGAGTGCAGGAGCCTGGCCGGAGCTCAGGAGCAGGTATGCATTGTCCCAAGTGGGAAGTAGACACAGATTCCTTGGCCTCTCCCCAGAAAGTGTGGGTTCTGGCCGATGTGAAGCCCAGGGGATTCTTACATGTGGGGAAACTACATAGCCTTTAGCTCTACCTTTTTTTAAAAGCTTATTTTATTGAAGTATGGTTAATTTACAAGTTTGTATTAATTTCTGCTGTGCAGCAAAGTGACTCAGTTATGCTCATACATTCTTTTTCATATTCTTTCCCCTTATGGTTTATTGCAGGATATCGATTATATTTCCCTGTGTTGTACAGTAGGACCTTGTTGTTTATCTGTTCTATATATACTACCTCGCATCTGCTAAACCCAAACTCCCACTCCATCCCTCCCCCAGCCCTCCATGCCCCTGGCAACCACAAGTCTGTTCTATGTGTCTGTGAGTCTGTTTCTGTTTCACAGATACGTTCATTTGTAACATGTGTTAGATTTCACCTATACGTGAGGTTAGATGGTCTTTGTCTTTCTCTGACTTACTTCACTCAGTATGATAATCCCTAGGTCCATGCATGTTGCTGCAAATGACAGTATTTTATCCTTTTTTTATAGCCTTCAGCTCCACCTTTTTTAGCTGTATTTGTGTTCGATCACTCTTCTGCAACCTGAGGATGCTGAATTCCACCTGTGGCTGCCTGGTGCCAATTTTCACCACGAGCACACTAGGTTCTGTCAGTATAAAGGTGAAAAGGTTTCAGGAAAGATCAATTCTGCTTAGAGAGACATACAAAGAAAATGCCCAGAGTGATGCTCTATGGGTCCCCTTTCATTCTTGCTCACACACACTCAAGGACATGCACACAGTATGAGTCCTCTTTCCTTGCAGAGACTCAGACACATAGAGAAACACAAACACAGACACAAGAATGGACACACGCAGACACGCACACACAGACACACATGCAGACACACAAACACTTACCCTCATTCATAAATTGTTTTGCTTTAACAGCTTAAACTCCTGCAGAAGAAACAAAGAATAAATTAATCCCTTGCAGTAACAGAATGGACTTGGCACACAAACTGCTCTCATATATTTGCCCACCTTGTGTTAGGGTGAAGGCTGTATCATAATCAAAATGGACACATGTGCTCACCTGCTAACACCCTGCGAGTCCCTTAATGTAATTAACCTGCCAGGCAGCCCGTGAGGTGAGAAGCACCTCTGTCTCTTCTGTGAGACCCATGAGCCTGGGGGACTGGTGTGGCCACAGTCAAACAGTAGGTGTGTGAGTGAATAGCACTCACCCAGGCAGCCAGACTTACCCCTCCTGGCCGCCTACAAGCTCATTGCTGAGCAGGGCACACATGCATCCCCCGCAAGCTACACTGACCTCAGCTATGCCCCACGCAGGGAGCTGTAACTTCTAAAGTTAGACAGGATCACCTGCCAACCCCAAGAGACACAGGAGCCTGGGGTAGGCAGAGCCACTGTCCTGCCCGCTGCCTGGGAAAATGAACCGATGCTCTAAGATGCATCCTGCCCCTCCCCCCACCCAGGGAGCCAAGTTCTTGGGCTTCTGGTGTCTTGTGAAGGGCTTGGCCCACCCCAGACACTCTACAAATGACCATCAAGTGAACCAGCTCTAGAACTTCATAGAGGGTTTGTTCCACTTGATGCCACTACACTGTCTTTAAAAAATGATCAAAATAGTAAATTTCAAACATACAATGGGGAGAAGGGCTTTGTGGTTATTAAAAATATCTTGGAAAAAATGTGGAATAGACTCTTCTTGCATTCAAAGAGGTTGTACAATTTTTTTAACCTACAGACTAATGCATGTGATTTTCACCCCATAATATGGACCTACTAATGACAGATGATGTAGGAGTCACTTGGGGGCCCAGCATCGGCTCCCCTCCTGACCTTACTCCAGCTTCCTTCTGGGGAATTACCCTTGCCCTCATTGAATGGGGCCCTGGCAGGAGCAGACCCAGTGCCCACCTTCCACCCAGGAGGCCAGAGGGCCAGGGCAACTGCCTCCTCCCTCCACCCTGGGCGGTCGGAGGGCCTGACCATATCTGAGTCTATCCACCTGCACTCTGAGAATTCTGGCCTTTGAGCCTGTGGCTTAAGGGTGGCAGGGATGGTGGGCCCCGCCTGTGGAACCCTCTTCATGACTTTCAGGAGCTTCCTAAGTCTACTTCTCTAGGTGCCTTCCTGCTGGGAATGTTCCAGACTCCTCAGTCCCCAGTGTCCAACCCGACTACATCTTTTTTTTTTCTTTAAATAAGTTTTTTATTTATTCATTTGGCTTCATCGGGTCTTAGTTGCAGCACCTGGGATCTTTGTTAGCTCTAGTTGTGGCCTGTGGGCTTAGTTGCTCTGTGGTATGTGGGATCGCCTTTCCCAAACCAGGTATTGAACCTGTGTTCCCTGCATTGCAAGGTAGATTCTTAACCACCGGACCACCAGGGATTTTACTGCACCTTAAAATCCCCTAGTGATGTTTTTAAAAAGTACTAATTCCCACAACCCCACCTCCACAGAAAGTATTATTTAACAACTGACTCTTGTGATCTCGGTATTGGTATTGGCGTTTAAAAAATCCTCTCAGATGATCTAATATATAGCCAGAGTTGAGACAACTGCTCCCAAAATGAATCTCTTCTCTTCCCCTTAAGGTGGTTGGAATCAATCTCTTGACTTGGAAGAACGCTGCGGATTATAGCAGTGTGCCCAGGAACACGCACTGGGAATTGGTATTTACCTACATGTAGGAGGCTGGCTGTCTCTTCATTTTCCCTTAGGAGTGATGAGTGTTGACTTCTTGCTGGAAATCACAGGGCGTTATCTCCCTTCCCCGTGTAGCTGCCCCAGAAAATGTTCTCAGTGCCTGGGAGAGTATGTGGCCAGCTCGTGGTGTTTACCCACTGCCCTTTCTCTGGCTTATGAGCAGCCTCAGCCTTAGCTGAGCAAATATTTAAGAGCTTCACACCCGCTGGCACAGGCCTGGCTCTGAGAGATCACTTTTTAGTGGGATTGCCGATCCCCTGCGATCAGTTCAATAACTTCATAGCAAGTATGAGGACTTGGATGTGAGTGTTCAAGGAGCAAAGACAACATCCTCCCATTGAGTTCGATGGGACATGGGGCGAGTGCAACTAATTCTGGCCATCCTGTAGCCGGGCCAGAGACTCTCAGGCTGTCATTTTCCTGGGAAGCCCAATCAGACAGCATACTAAATAACACTTGTCAAATGTAGGGTTCTTACTATGAGGATCAAAATGCCGACACGGGCAAGTAAATCTATAAACCTCGTTTTCCTCGTTTAAAAATGTCGTTCACTCTGGATTATGGTCTGGGTGCTCTGACGCATCAGGAGGTGTCTGTGACTGCTAGAGTGAAGTTGAAAAATGTGAACCTGGAATGGTCTTTATCATGCCAGAGTGACAGTGGCTACGAGGCTCGTCACGGGATTCCAGGACAAGAGAAAAATCACCTCCCCCAGGGAGAAGAACCCGGGGAGCTACACCTAGGACCCTCCTTTCTCAACAGACATCTGTCTACATGTGGATTTGTTAACTTCAAAAAGTTCAATGATCTTTCTTATTATGAGAAACATTTTAATTGATGGTTGTCATTAGCCCTTGTAGTAATTCCACATGTGCAACAAAAAGTCACCACACGTGGGCCACCCCGGGGTATGCATTTCAGATGAGGTACAATGTGTAATGCAAATTGACAGGTACAGTAGCCAAAGAAATAGATACAAGGCATACAGACTAAAGATTTTTTTTTTTTCAAATGATAGGGTGATGGATAGGCGAGCACATGTTTTCATGGAAGGATTATACATCTAGGTCTTGGAGGCTGGGATGAGCCTGACCATAAGGCTGACAACCCCAAGGTCAATAGCCTGTGCTCAACTCCAAGACCAATGTCATGGACACACTTTAGGTTCACACATGTTTCTTCAATTCTGTGCTGTCCAGTACAAGAGTCAGAGACGGTTACTTAAGTTTAAATTAACTGAAACGAACCTAACTTTTATCTTCCTCGTTCTCACTGCACCAGCTGCTTGTCACCAGAGGCCACCATATTGGACAGATCATGAATAGGACATTCCAGCATGGCCAAGTTCTATTGGACAGAAAGGGTCAGCACTCCCAATCATGCCTTTTTATTGTCTCTTTGAATCTCTGCCCTTTTATCTTCCATGACTGTAATAAAATGGGCAGTTGCCAATGATGCTTTTATGTGTGCACAAATTCTGGCCAGTGACCGACCCCACCCCCACCACCCACCCCGTGAGCTAATGGTTACTGGCCAGTGAGCAGTTGGTGAATTGTACTTCTGTTTGCATGTTAAAGGCTGCTTTAGTAGCCAAGCATCCTCATCAGCATTCCGTCATATTAACCCGTACAGCCGTGAGCCTGGCTGGGTGATAAAGTGCTCTCATGCTTATGCTTCTGTCCCCGAGAATTTGAGGTAAATTCAAGGTCCTTTTGTAAGGTCCCTAAACAGGGACAAGGCGAGAAGTAGACCAACATTGAGAGTATATGTTTTCCACACAGAACACTGACCTTGCAGTCTCCTCTCACTGAGAGGAACTGATTGGAGATCACTGGTACCTGGGACATCACAGGGCAGTGGGCAGGTTGGTTTGGGGAGCCGAAACTCAAGAGGTTCAAGCCATGCTCTTGAGATTCGTATTATGAAGACCTGTGAACTTGGGCTGAACCAGCTAAATATCTATTTCCTCAGCTCCAAAGTCAAGCATGTCCTCCTTTATAATCAAGTCTGGGTGAGGAGATGTTGCAGGTGGAGAGAGTGCCTGGGGATGGCTCAGCCCCTGGGGTATTGGTCTCTCTTCGTGTCCTGTGCCCTGACGGATGCAGGCCATTTGTCTGTCAGCCTGTCTGGCTCTCCTGAAACTCTTTCTCTTTTGATGTTGAAATGTCTATGGTGAGGGAGCTGGGTCTAAGCAGCCACTGAGGGAGCTGGCTCATGGGTGGGGGGCATCTCCCTGGTGGTGTGTTATCTGTCCAAGTGCCTCTGGGAAGTGCAGGAAGTTGTTCCAGGTAGTGGATGCATTTGATCTCTCTTGATGCTCTAACGCATTACTGCACTGGGGTGCATGCATGCTCAGCCATGTCCAACTCTTTGTGACCCCATGGGCAGTAGCCTGCAAGGCCCCTCTGTCCATGGGATTCTCCAGGCAAGAATGCTGGGGTGGGTTGCCATGCCTGCCTCCAGGGGATCTTCCTGACCCAGGGGTTGAACCTACGTCTCCAGCAACTCTTGCTTTGGCAAGCTGATTCTTTACCACTGAGCACCTGGGAAGCCCATACTTAAAACGCCCATTTATCGTTGTGTAATTCTGCAGGTCAGAAACCTGGCCTGGGTCTCGCGAGTCTAAAACCTGGGTGTGGAAAGGGCTACCTTTCTCTCTGAAGGCTCTTGGTGAAGATTGATTTTCTTGCCTTTCCCAGTTTCCAGAAGCCACCTGCATTCCTTGGCACGGGGCCCCTTCCTCCATCTTCAAAGCCCTCTGTGCGGGCTGAGCCCTCCCATTGTGTGGCTCAGGCCCTGCTTCTGTTATTGGCATTGGCATGTCTCTTCCTCTGGCACCACCTCCCTCTCCACCTCTCTTTCTCTGGCCCTGTCTCCCTCTCTCACTGCTAAGGGCTGTGGTGATTACTTGGAGGCCACTCGGATAACCCAGGACCCTCCCCTTCTCTTAAGGTCCCCGGATTAGCAATCTTAACCCCATTTGTACCCTTAATTTTTCTCTGCCCTGAGCCCTAACATATTCATAGGATTGAGAGATTAGAATGTGGACGTCTTGGGCGGGGGGTGACATTATTCTAAGGGGGCAGTAAAAGACAAGCAAAAATCTCAGTGTTGCATTTTTGGAAATGGTCCATTGGAAAATGGACCATCCTGACGTAAAAAGGTTGAGATGTTTCCCATTGTGTTTTTCTAGTTTCTTACTAATAGGGAGGAAGGTTGACAAATGAACCAACTGAATCATGTTTCTTTTCTTCCCCAGAAACACATCACGATAATGCCTCCCCCAGATGCCGGTCCTTTTGCCAGGCACGAAGAAGCAAGACCAAAGTGGGTGGTTAGGGTTTTCTCCTTTTTCTGAGTTAATGATCAAGGAAGGTTATGAATTCTCTCTCTCTCCTAAGGTATGTTTCAGATCTGCCCACTCTCCCTTCTGTACATTGATGGCATTATACATGTGGTACCTTTATTAATTAATTCCTTCGCCTGGAACCTTCTGTAACAATTACATCATGGCTGATGACAAATCACCTTTGTTTAATGATACTAGTTTTCCAGTATGATAGTTAAGGAGATTATTTAATGAGGCTGAAGTCAATGTTACTTAACATTGCATTACTTAACATAACATTACAGCATTATTTAATAAAACAAATTTTAAAATGATGCTGGGGAATTAGGTGCATAACTCTCATTATTGTTAATGGTTGCTGCATACCTAATTCCCTGTTCAGTGCACTCAAATCTTGCCTCCAGCCCCTCCTCCTATGGAAATGAGCTCACCAGCATCTGCACAGAACATACTGGGCCCAGGAATAAATAAATAACCGTGGCGATGTTTCTTTGTGTATGCAGAAGTAGCCCTGACCCGGGGAGAGGCAGTGCCTCAACATAGATTCAGTTTGACAATCAGCAGTGTTTAAGGGTCATTACCAAGGAAATGAGGTAAACATCTAATTAGTTTTTATTGACTTTCACACTCGGAATGTAAATCTTGGGAATAGGTAGGACTCTCGCTTTCTGGGGTCTCAGTCTGGCGCTGATGTGTTTTAACAAGATGGTTTACTCCTCGGCTGGCAGCTTTCTGTGCTCGGTCACTTCAGTCGTGTCCGGCTCTTTGCAACCCCATGGACTGCAGCCCGCCAGGCTCCTCTGTCCATGGGATTCTCCAGGCAAGAATACTGGAGTGGGTTGCCATGCCCCCCCTCCCGGGGATCTTCCTGACCCAGGGATTGAACCTGCATCTTCTGCGGTTCCTGCCTTGCAGGTGGATTCTTTACCATTCAGCCATCAGGGAAGCCCACTATGATCATTACGTAAGTTCAGTACACTTCTCCCTTTTCCACACTGAGGCTTTGTCTTCTTTCTCATCCAAGCGTTCACGAAGGTAGTGGTCACTGCAGCTGGACACCATCTGGGTGCTGATCATAGTGGCTCGGGGAGTCCCCAAGCCATCCCCAAGGAGATGGAATGGAGAACTTGGCTTCCCCACAAAACAGGCCCAGAGGACACATCACTCCCCAGATGGAAAGGTCAGAGTACGTGGATGAAATGTGTTCTCTTTGTGAAGGATGAAGGGAGGGAGAAGAGTTTGTTTTCCAAATCCCAATTCCCAAATTCAGGAGGTATTTTTGTGCAATGTAAAGAAAATTGTCTCAGACTAAATAAAGGAAACATGATTTCATGCATTTGGAATCAGGCATGTGGAAGTCATTTCTTAAAGGCCCCACATACACGGTACACATTGTGCATAAAGAATTTCAATTCAGCAGTGTGTTTATGAATATTTGCTGAGAGCTTTGCGTATGTATCCTGTTGTGGATGGTCCTGCATATGCAGAACTTCATTGGCCAGTCTGGGAGACCTGTAAGTTATAGGTAAGTAAGCAAGGGGTCAAAGGTCAGAGACAGGAACAAAGTACCCATTCTTTACCACTGAGCCACCTGGGAAGCCCAATTCTCAGGGCAGTGTTGTCTAATTCCCAAGATGATGTGTGGCACCACTATGCCATATGATGTAGGCTGGGATTAGGGTAGCTGCTCATAAAAGAAACAATCTCCACCCCAAAGCAATGGCTTATGAAAGATCAAAGTTGATATCTTGCAGGCGAAAACTTGGAGGAAGGCATCCAGGATATGGTAGAAAACAGTTTCAGGGTGTCATCCTGGGTTCTGGGGTTTTATCCTCCTGCCCATCAGCTTAGCACACGGAGTTCATCTTCCAGACCAGCTGTTGGGCAGAAATGACTGCTGGAGTAACAGCCTTCTGAGTTGTGGGCTGGAAGAAAGAAACAAGGGAAGAACACATCATGTTCTTGCTTGTGTCTCATTAGAGAGAACATGGCCAGGTGTTTAGGTGTCTATGTGTGCTGATCAACATCAGGGTTTTTTTCCTAAAAAGGAACAGGGTATGGCTGAAGAATGCATATCACACATGTCATCTCACTTATCCTGGAGGAGGTAATTCTGACATAGAAGTCAGACAAGTCACAAGGATTGCAGAACGAGAGACAGTCATTCCAGTGAGAGTTGATATTTACATAGTACTGAGGTTGGAGAGGAAAATGTAATGCATAAGATGTTTCTGTGGTAGACCTGGCAGAATCTGGTTACTAAATAGAGAGATTGGGTGACAGAGAAAGGAGGTGACATACTTAAGACTGGAAGATGGGGAGGGTGGTGATGCCTTTAATTGAAAGTGAAGTGAGTGAGCTGGAAATGTCTGCAGGGCTTTGGGGTGACAGTTGAGGATTTAATTGTAAATAGTGGACAGGCTAGAATGGGAGATGGTGGCTTGGGAATTGGCAGCATATAAATTATTATTAAACCCTAGGAACAGGGGAAGTCATCCAAGGAGAGACCAGAAGAACATTGTGTTGGTGTCATGGAAAGGACCAACACCAGAGAGATGCATACAAGGCAAGTCCACAAAACAGGCCCAGAGGTGGCAGGGGCTGGGGGAGTGAGTGGTAAAAGTCAAAGGGGTGGGGGGAGAGCATCAGAAAGTAAGGGCGAGATGCAGGCTTCTAAATAGTTTTCCCTCCAAAAGGAGCCAGGGCCAGTGAGACCTGATGAATACAGGTCTGGGGATAGAAAGAATATGATGAAATGGGAACATCTTCTTGGGCTCAAATTGAGCAAGTGCTCAAAAATTGTTAGAGACAAAAAACAGAAAAGAACACCATGGCCAGGTCTGGGAAATGGGTTGTAACATATCAAGTAAGAAGAAAACTGAAAGACTCCATGGGTCCATATGTATGCAAACGAGTGAATGAATGAACGGACATTTTAAAAGTTGGGATACGTGGGAACGCTTTCTTTACAGAAAAATATTAGTGACTAAATGCAGAGGAATCAAAGAAATAGGAAATCACCACTTTACAGTCACCATAGTAACTACTGATTTGGGTAAGAATCATCAATGGATGCTAAAATCACTGGATGAAAGATCATTGGTGAAGAGGGTATCCACATGCTCAAAGTCTTGTGTCATAAATCACTTATTCATTACAATGGGAAAAGGATAAATTGATAGGAGAGAAACTGGGGGACACTGTCTTAGCCAAATGCTCAAACGTAATATGGTGAATCATAAGAAACAGTAATTGCCCATATGCCCAGTGAAGGAAACATTTCCTACGAGAGGTTCTGACCAAAAATGATGATCTTGAATCAAATCACAAGGAAATAATCAGATAAATACATTTTAGGGGTATTCTCAAAAATAACTATCCTGGACTTATCAAAAGATCAATGCCTTGAGAAACAAAAATAAAAATAAAGCCAAGGGAACTGTTTCAGATTAAAAAGCGATTAAGGGAATTTTTCAACTAAAGACAATTTCTGATCCTCAATTGATCCTGGATTAAAGTATAAAACATCTACAAAAGGTGTTATTGGGACAACAAGAGAAATTTGAATATGGACAGCATTTTAGATAATAGGATGATATTAACATTGCATTTCCTGTGTGTGATAACAAAGTTATAGTTATGTGGTTGTTTTTAAAAAATGCATGTTGATATATTTAGTAGTAGTGTCCTGATAGCTGTATGATTCCAATGGTTCAATAAAACAATATACACTGTAAGAACATAGACTAATGTCTGTGTGTGTGCACTATGCTCCTTGTACTAGTTTTGCAACTGTTTATTTTTCAATCTAAAAATTTGGGACTAAAGAAGAGATAAGTGTGCACATTGTGAGATATTGCAGGTATGTGTGTGAATCTGTGTGTCTACAAACACAACACTGGTGGATACAGACATTCTGATATTCTGAACCAGTCCTTCAGAAATGAGAGCATGTACTCATAAGAACTCGTAAGGACTCTTTCTGGGTCAAAAACAAACAAAACAATCCAGAAACAAACTGGCTATCCATCTATCAAAGATTAAAAAGTGGAACATTTATAATGTGGAATTTAATGCAGCTATTACAAAGACTGCCTTCTGGCAGAATGGTGGGCTAGATATGACAGATTCCACGGAAACCGACCAAAAGTACTGGATTAGAGAGAGAGAGAGGAAAAAAAAGCAACCCTTTAAAATGCATGATGTGTCGTCAAGAAAGTAAATTATACTTGGAGGCCAGGGACTGATTATTACGGGGAACCCAGAGAAGTGATAAGAGCAGGGAGCTGGTTCTACCTGGAGGGCATCTGACAACCAAGCACATTTGAGCTTCACTTAGAGCCTCGGGGAAGGAAGAGAGAGCAAAGCTCGGGCTCTGTCCAAGGTGCTAAGTCAACCACGGGTTCCTTCTATGTGAACCTAGGCCCCTGAAGGCCTGCACCCAATATAAGGGGCAGTGGAAACAAACCTTTGGGGGCTGCAAGGCCTCTGTCCTCTCAAACCTCAAGGTAGATTTGAGAAAGAGAAAATCTATCCTGAAATTGTTAACTTGAGAATTCAGCATTGCAGGCTGAATTTACATTAATACCTAGTCTGTAAAACATCAGATGGAGAGTGTAATTTAATATAGTCCTGGTTGATAATGCTCTCAAAAATCTGCAGAAGAAAAAGGAAGTCATGTCACCTTCAACACCGAGTTCAAGGAACTGCCATCAATAAAGTCTTAAATAAATATGAACTCATTAAAAAATTGTACTTTCACAGGAACACCAGGCTCCATGAACAAGGGCCAACAAAACAACAGACAGTGTAATAACTATGTAAATTTTAGATATTAACATTACCAGGTATAGAATATCCAGTGAGTCCATTTAGTTAGTTTATGGCAATAAATGAAAGGATTGCAAATATGGGGAAAGTGAGAGACTATAAAATGGCCAGACACATTTAGAAAAGAACCAGTTACAAATGTGAAAAAGGAGAAAGGATCAAATTGAAAACTCAGCGGATGGGTTTAACAGTGGATTACACAAAGATGAAAAGATAATTAGTTTATTGAAATATGTATCTGAAAACATTATCCAAAACATCTAGCCCAGCTAGACAGAGAGCTGGAAAAATATGAGAGGAAAACTGACATGAAACATGAATGGCCAAAACCAATACATATGTACTCAGAGTTCCAAATCAAAGGAAAGAAGTAAAATTGTGGGGACAATAATTGTCTGTACAATGGCTAGAATTTTCCAGAATTGATGAAAGACACCAATTCACAGATTCAGTAAGTGCAATTAATCATCATCAGGATAAACACATTTTAAAAGCCTCCCACAATTCTAAGCACATTTTAGGGAAACTATTGAAAACTAAAGATCAAATTGGTCAATGCTAAAGGAAATCTGTCCTAAATATTCTTTGGAAGGATTGACTGATGCTGAAGCTGAAGCTCCATTACTTTGGCCACCTGGTGTGAAGAACTGACCTATTAGAAGAAACCCTGATGCTGGGAAAGATTGAAGGCAGGAGGAGAAGGGGATGACAGAGGATGAGATGGTTGGATGGCATCGCCGACTTGATGGACATGAGTTTGAGCAAGCTCCGGGAGTTGGTGATGGACAGGGAAGCCTGGTGTGCTGCAGTCCATGGGGTTGCAGAGTCGGACACAACTGAGCGACTGAACTGAACTGAACTGAAAGATGAGATACAATCTTCAAGCAACCAGAGAGAAAAGACATATTGCTCATAGATTTATGACAATTAATAAGCAATTGATTGGCTTGTCAATCATTACTGTACAAATTCTTCTTGACAATTTCCTACAATATACAAAAAGAATTGTCTTTTGCATGTATTCCTTTAATCCACATTGAATTGGTTTTGCATATGATATGAGTTAGAGATGTAATTTTTTTCTGCAGGAGAAGCCAATTGCTTGTCACCATTTATTGAAAGCTCCATCACTTATCTATCTCTACTCTGGATTCCTACCAACCAAGTTTTCCCTGAAACATCCTTTGAAATTTTGCTTCCTGATCTTTCTGCTTGAAATATATGTCCCTTGCACCCAGAAAGACTCCATCATCAAGATTCACTGCAAGTATGTTTCCTTTATGATTTTCCTTAATTCTTTAAAGAAATTAATTAATCCTTTAATTCTTCAGGCTACACAATATATAACCCATAAGTTATGTAAGTTATGTCACTGTATCACTTTTTACATCTTTAAAAACTGTGTAGAATCATATCTTTGATGCCAGATGTGGCAAGACTTGAATCTTAACTCTGCCTCTTTCAAGCCACTAGGAATCTGAGTGAACCAGAAAAGCATTATTGAATTTGAAAAAGATACCACTGTCTTCCCAGGCTCTGGGTTGGAAATCTGTATGTCAAAGGAACACATTAACAAGAGTTAAGAATACAAAATATAGTGAGAGTTGGTGAGAAAGCAGAGAAAAGGGAACCCTTGTGAACTGTGGGTGGGAAAGTAAATTGGTTCAGCCACTGTGGAAAATAGCATGGAGTTTCCTCAGAAAATAAAAATAGAACTACCTTATATTTTATCAATCCTACTTCTGGGTATATATCCAAAAAAATGAAAATAGAATATCAAAGAGATACATGCACTCTGATGTGTGTATGTGTGCATGCTCAGTCATGTCTGACTCTTTGCGACCCCATGGACTGCAGCCCACCAGGCTCCTCTGTTCATGGGATTCTCCAGGCAAGAATATTGAAGTGGGTTGCCATCTTACTCCAGGGGATCTTCCTGATCCAGGCATTGAACCTACATCTCTGGGGACCCCAGCATCGACAGGCAGGTTCTTTAATTGCTGCCTTATTTACAATAGCCAAAATATAGAGGTGTCCTGTGTCCATCAACAGATGAGTAGATAAAGGAGATGTAGTACACACATACACACACACAGAGGAATATTACTCAGTCATGAGAAAGAAGAACATTCTGTAATATGCCGTAATATGGGTGAAACTTGGACACAAGTCAGACAGAAAAAGACAAATACTGTATGACATCACTTAAAGTGGAGTCTGAAAGAGCCAAACTCATAAAAACAGAGTAAAGTGGTAGCTACTAGAGATAAGATGAGCGATAGGATAGATTTTGTCTCGGGGCACAAACTTGAAAGGAGTGGTAAACCAGTCCTAGAGATCCAAGGCACAGTATAGTGACAACAATATTGCATTAGAATCATCAAACTTAGATCTTAATTATTCTTACCACTAAACAGATGATAATTATGGTACTTGATAGAGGAATTAATTATCACTACAATGACAATTATAATACAGTGCATGTGATCAAATTAACATGGACATCTTACATGTACATAGCAGTATATGGTAAATATGTTTCAATTAAAACAACAACAATACGGCTCAGATGGTAAAGAATTGGCACAGAATCTGCCTGCAATGCAAGAGATGCGAGTTCAATCCCTGGGTCGGGAAGATCCCCTGGAGAAGGAATGACAACCACTCCAGTATTCTTGCCTGGAGATTCCCATGGACAGGGGAGCCTGGTGGGCTATAGTCTATGGGGTCGCAAAGAGCTGGACATGACTCATCAGTTCACACCTTCACATTTAAGACTTACTACTGAACTGAAACTTTCTGCCTGAGTTGTCAAAGGAATGAATGCGTCCAGTGTTATTCAGCATCCATAACTGCAGTACCAAAATTCACCCACATGCAACTTCAGTGGCTTCCTGAAACCATGTAGGGTGTTTCTAAAAACTACCCACATGGAGCCCATTCCCAGGCACCCAGTGTTTCAGAGTTCTACACAGAGTACAGATTGTCTAAACACCCATCACAGCCTGTAATTCTGTGTGTATATGTGGTGGTAATCAAGGATAGTTCGGTTTACAAGAAAATTCTCCACGTATTACAGGACCCCATTTAAATCAATTCAGCAAGTGTTCCTTTCTTTTTAAAAAATATTTATTTTTTATTTATTATCCATTTGGCTGCATCAGTTCTTAATTGCAGCCCATGGATTTTTTGTTGTGGTGTGCAGGCTTCTCTAGTTGTGGTATGAGGGCTTGGGCTCAGTAGTTGTAGCTCTCAGGCTTAGTTGCCCCATGGCATGTGAGATCTTAGTTCCCTGACCAGGGATTGAACCCGTGTCCCTTGCTTTGAAAGGTAGATGCTTAACCACAGGACTGCCAGGGAAGTCCCCAGCAAGTGTTTCTTTAGTGTCTGGGAGAAACACAGCTCTGAGTCCACTAAGTGGTCTGGAGTGATTAAGAAATGAAGAGAGACTGAACCTATGGATGTTTTCAAACCTGAAGAATTATGTCAGGTATTACAGAAACTGCTAAACGTAGGGGCATTACAGAAACAGGTCACAGCCATTGCACACATTTTTCCAGAACCTATGATTTGTTCTTTGGTTTTATGTTTAATTTTGCTGTGGTACGAAAATGTCGTTATAGGAAGTATTCCTCTTATGCTGTGTCAGGGGCTTTGTAGGGAGGATACACATAGGCTGTGAGTCTTCCTATCTCTTTTAGAGGAATCTTCCTCAGTGATTAGTAACTGGGACGTGTTCTGCGGCTTCTTGAAGGCAAACAAGAAGTTCTTCAAAGCTAGGAGCATGTTGGTCCAGTTAGATTTTTGTCAGTGCAGTGTTTCTCAGCTAAACTCACTGGAGTGGCTTTAAAAAAATACTCTCATACACTTATTCCTGGATATTTTGATTTAATTGTATGGGGGTAGTATTTTCAGAAGCTTCTCAGGTCTCTTTACATTTTACATATCTCTCTATAATGTTTTGATCCTATGGAATATAGTTATAATAATCATACTAATGTCCATCTTTTTCTGCTACGTCTAACAACAGTTCTGGATTGGTTTTAATGAATTATTCTCATTATGGGTAATGTTTTGCTGCCTTTTTGCGAGTCTGTTAATCTTTGTTTACATGTCACACTTGTGTGTTTTTATCTTTTTGAGAACTGCATATTTTTATATTCTTTTAAAAAAATCTGTTTTATTTTTAAAGAAAGAAAATATTTTAATTACATTTAAAATTAGCTAGAACCTTGTGCTTGTGCCAAGGAGTTTCCTGGGCAGGCTGGAACATTTCTGATGAATGGGCCACCTTGGCCATAGCTTATGTAATTGCTTCAAACCCCACCTGGGGAGGTCTGGACCAGAGAAGAGGCTGATTCCTACCCAGAAGAATTACCTGGGGCCAGCAAGATCTAGCCTGGGAATGTCCCCACAGCCTCTTATTAGTATTTTAAGTATTTTTTTCTTATAGTGCAATTAAGTTACTTGGAGACAGTTTAGTCCTTTTGAATCTTTAATGATGTCTAAGATGGCTTCAGAGCTGTTCTCAGTCTAGGGCTAATTTTTTTTTTTTTTTTTACTTCTATTGATGCAAAGGTTTCTGAACACTTTGTTAAACGTCCCGTGAATTTTGAGTTTCTTCAACTTGGCTGGGGGATAGAGGTATTATTCTTAGCCCCAGGTGGACACCTGCCAAGGTTCCCTGCATCCTTTCAGGTAGTTCTCTCCTTAGCCACAGGTAAGTCCCTTACCTGTATGTTATTACAGTGCTCAGCTGAATATTCCAGGGGAACTCCCAGTTGGGGACCCTCCAAGATGCTCTTTTTGTGAATTTCCTCGGTTTATTCTGAAGTGAAGCCAAGGCTGATAACATAACCCAGGCTGAGTGGATCAAAAATGGTCATGCAGAGATGGTTTGCTCTTTCCCTTGCTCTGCATCACTGCATTTTCTCCCTTCTTTAACTTTCAGTGAACTGAAGATTTATCTGTCAAGAGCTCTGTTGTCATTGTTGAATGACTTTGAGATGGACAAGCGGAACGAAGCAACAAACCAAACACCAATTGTATTATAGAGACTTCTACTAAAGCTGTGGCAAAAAAAAAAAAATACTCAATAAAAGTCTCCATTTGAGATTGGGAGATCAGTGTCAGTGAAATTGGTCTAATTAAACTAATTAGCTGCTTTTTTATTTGTGATGTTGTTGTTGAGCCAAATAATAAGCTCTGTGAACAAACAAACAAACACATACTGCTTCTTCCATCCCTCTCCGAAATGTTATCTTGCCTCAAAATCAACAAGCACTTATTACTGTAGTCTGTGGTTCTTGACTGAAAGGAGGATAGTGACATCAGAATGTACGGAAACACAGAGTCTGTTCCTGGGTTTTGTATTTCAAAAGTCTAGGTCCCTAGGTAAACAAAAGGACTTGGGGAATAATCAGCAGATTTGGGAGCAAACAATGGACAGACTTTCCTACCCTCAGACAAGAAGAGAATCCTTGGGAACATGCAGAGTTTGGGATGATGGAGACATTAAGGACCATACGAGCCTCCCCCTGTCTGAGTGTCTTCTCACAGGGTAAATTAGCTGCAGACACAGGTTGAAGGGATTGTGTGGAGGTAAACATGCCAGGCTTCCCTGTCCTTTACCATCTCCCTCAGTTTCCTCAAACTCATGTCATTGAGTGACGCCATCCAACCGTTTCGTCCTCTATTGCCCCATTCTCCTCTTGCCCTCGATCTTTCCCAGCATCAAGGTCTTTTCTAATGAGTCAGTTCTTTGCATCAGGTGGCCAAAGTATTGGAGTTTCAGCTTCAGCATCAGTCCTTCCAATGAATATTCAGTGTTGATTTCTTTTAGGATTGACTAGTTTGATCTCCTTGCAGTCCAAGGGACTCCCAAGAGTCTTCTCCAACACCACAGTTCAAAAGCATCAATTCCTTAGTGCTCAGCTTTCTTTATAGCCCGATTCTCACATTTGTACATGAATACTGGAAAAACCATAGCTTTGACTATATGGATCTTTGTCAGCAAAGTGATGTCTCTACTTTCTAATACACTATCTAGATTTGTCATATCTTTTCTTCCAAGGAGCAAGCATCTTTTAAGCATCTCCAGTTTGAGAAGCTAGAAAGCTACAAAGCAAGGGCATGGATTTTTAAGATTAATCCATCTACCATGGGGGTCCATGTCAGTGCAGACATGTCGGGAAAGAAATCCATGGAAAGAGAGAACTAAAATTGGACTTCCAGGGGAAAGGAGGGTTTGGCCAGGAGCGGCTTCCCAGTGAGGGGCGTGGCCTGAGCAGAGAGTTAGCACCAGGCAGGAACCTGGTGAGTTTGAGCAAAAGTGGGTTTGGTGGTGGCTGTGGTTATTCTAACAAAACCCTGGCTGAACCTGGGTCCTGTAGACCCAATTGCAATGTACACTTTTCTGTCAGGACAAATGAAAATGACTGTTTGATCTTTAAGTGAATATAATTTTCCAGCACCCACAAGGTATTATTGGTTAAACAGAAGAGAGGCGTAGTAAATTTCCCAGCAGGAAACAGTGCCGTTATTCTTTTCTATGGAAAATAAATACCAAGTTCTAAGTGGTGTTTTTGGATGCATCCACTGAGTCGCTAAATCAGCCAGGCCTCCTCTCCACTGTGTCTCGAATGGGTGATAGACAACCGCTGAATTACTGTCGGCAACTGGTAATTTTGCCATTCACGGCCTCACTCTGCTCATTTAACGTTAGGAAATCTCAATACTTTTGTAAATGACTTAAAATATTTGACATGTATGTCTCGATTCTTTGAATACCGTGGAGACTGTGGAAAGAAGTCTTTGTTAAAAACTTGGCTTTTGAGGAATACTGAGAATGGAGCTTCAGCATCAGAAAAAAAAAAAAAAAAAAGGTGCTAGGAGAAACCAAGGCAGCAAAGCTCCAGTGCCAGCTCACCCGTCCTGTTGCACCAAGTTCAGAGCCACACGCCTGGACATATTTCGGGAGGTTAATGAAATAATGAGAAGACTGCCACCTCCTAAGCCCCTCATAGAGAGAAAACCTTTTCATTGCTGAGAAATGTGATACCATGATTTCTGCTAACGATTCCCATGGAAGGCCCGTGAAATTCATCACGGATGTGGTCAGGATAATTATAGATATTACTGGCCCTGCAAAACTGTTCCATTCCAAAAGAGGCATCGCTTTCTGCCATCAGTTTTAAGATCTAGGAGGTGAAGGGACACCCTGAGAAGCAGAGTTAATGGGAGTTAGAAAGAAATATCTTTAGAATTTAGACCCTGAGATCTCTGAGGTGCCCAGCATGATTTCAGAGAATAAGAAATCTGTCTGGAAGCTCAGTCTGAATAGAAGGAAGACCCAGAGGTGAACAGCGTGCCTTTCTCTGCAGTCCTGCCAGACCACAACACTGCATTCCAGCCTGGCTTCCTACTCTTTGTGGGTGAAGCTGATTGGGGCGGAGGTGGCAGAGGGAAGCTTCTCGGTGATTCATAAAGACATGGATGCTCTAACTCCGTCAGGCAGGTTGTGGTCACAATACCAGGACACTCAGGATCTCACGAGTTCCCTTCCTTAACCAGGAGGAAGGGAGGAGGGGCTTTCCCAAGGACTCCCAAAATTGTGCCTTTGGCTCTAGGTTACTTGCTGCTTCTTATCTGATCTGTGCTAAAAATCCAACTCAAACTGGTGCAAACCATTCAGGGAGATTACCAGCTCATATAACTGAGAAGTCTGAGTTGGGGACTGACTTACTGCAGATTTGTTTGTACGTGGGGTCTTGTTGGGGACACATGCATGTCAGGCTGCTTTATCATGAGTGACAGTAAGTTTCAATGTTGGCATAAAGAGGGGGCTTCCAGACGCCTCCATTGTGTATTTATATTTTCGTCTATTAACTAGCAAGTAACCTGTGGGGAAAGATTGAAGGCAGGATGAGAAGGGGACGACAGAGGATAAGACGAATGGATGGCTTCACTGACTCAATGGACATGAGTTTGAGCAAGATGTGGGAGTTGGTGATGGACAGGGAAGCCTGGCATGCTGCGTCCCAAAGAGTTGGATACGACTGAGCAGCTGAACTGAACTGAACTTGTGGGGTTACAATCTGGCACTGACACATCTTTAATCCCCATTAACCTTTTCTGGACAACTTTTCAAACTTTATACTAACTTGTACCATTTTGGGTGTCAGTATGGACCCATGGTGGCTCAGTGGTAAAGAATCTGCCTTCCAATACAGGAGATGCTGATTCGATCCCTGGGTCAGTAAAATCCCTGGAGAAGGAAATGGCAACCCACTCTAGTATTCTCGCCTGGGAAATCCCATGGACAGAAGAGCCTGGAAGGCTACAGTCTGTGGGATTGCAAACAGCCAGTACTAAACAACAACAAATGGACCCCTAGCTTTTCACTGAATTGACTTAGTTCTTTATTATTATCTTCCTTTTGCATGGTCCTATTGTCACAGTGTGTCCATTGGGAGATTGTTGGACTAACTTCCTTTGTCCTTTTAGTACTTTCCCCAGACATTTTGGAAAGAATTCTTGCTCTCGGACAAGAAGATGTTCCAGGACCATCTTGACTTTATTCTCCTGCAGGACGTCAGATCAATGGCTCTTTGAAGAGCTCTATTCCTCTTATAGAAGACTAGTATCTGGATCAAACCCTGGGCAGATCACAGTGTCCCGCATAAATCCCAGGGGGAAGGTACTTATTGTTTAAAACATGAATTCACAATTTAATAATCACACCACTAACACTATCAAACACTTTTTATTCTAAGGTTAAAAAAAGGAATTTTTGCCTTTGATATATTTACCTACCTGTTTCACTGTAATTGCAGCAGTAATTCTTACCTGTGCATTGACCATCATGCTGTGGGTTCCTAGTTGACCTGCCACTTCTTTCTGGATCCAAAGCTCATCACTTGTTTATTCTGGGAGCCCCTTGGTGCCAGGCCTGGAGCTGTGTCCTGGGCACAAGACATGGGTGTTGGACCTTGAGCTTTGCTGACTCAGAGGAAGACACAAACACAAGTGCTTGTGGTGAACCATGAAAACCAAGTAAGTGACGTGAAGCTGGGCCCAGGCTTGAGGCAGAACCTGGGAGGTCAGGACACGTGGCCACTTCCTCTGTCTCTCAAGGGTCCATCATCTTTCCTTTCTGTTCTGCCTTGTCTTCTTCTCTTTGCTTGTTTCTGTGCCTCCCCCTCTCCCCTCTGTCTCTCTGGCCATTCAGCATCCCCTTACCCACACAAGCACTGCTTTCTCACTCTTTCCTGGTCCTGTCACCAGTGGTGGGAGTGAGGGTCCAGCATTGTGTGGGTGGCCTTTTGGGGTTGAGTGACAGCAGATTCTCCAAGATAGGACTGTGGTGAGGGAGCTGATGGTTTGGTACATCCAAAATAACCCTGCTGGGGACATGGGGTCTGCAGTCTAGGTGCTCAGGAAGACTGTCAATGCTTTCCCATCTGGGTATCCTGGTACCCACTTTCCACCCTATCCCTTCAATCCAGTCCTGATTCCAGGACACGTGGCTTGGCTCCTTGTGGTGAACTCTTCCCTTCAGAGGATGCTGTTCCCCTACAAGGATGCTCCAGAAAACGAGGGCTCAGGGGAAACCCCAGGAGGTGTTACCACTCAGCTGAGATTAAGGGACTTCTGTCCTGAACAGTTTCAGGAGGCCAATGGCTACTTTCTAGACATTTTTGTGATGGATACAATATGCACGTGTGTATGAAATCTAATCCTTATGGGGGATTCCATGTAACTGATTAACATGTTTCCAGAATTTGTAAAGGTGACTTTTGAATATCCGAGACTGGTTAGTTTCTCCTGAAACATTCAGTTCAGTTGCTCAGTTGTGTCTGACTCTTTGGGACCCCATGGACTGTAGCAGGCCAGACTTCCCTGTCCATCACCAACTCCCAGAGCTTGCTCAAACTCATGTCCATTGAGTCGGTGATGTCATCCAACCATCTCATCCTCTGTCATCCCCTTCTCCTCCTGCCTTCAATCTTTCCCAGCATCAGGGTCTTTTCCAATGAGTCAGTTCTTCACATCAGGTGGCCAAAGTATTGGAGCTTCAGCATCAGTCCTTCCATTGAATATTCAGGACTGATTTCCTTTAGGATTGACTGGTTTGATCTCCATAGTTTGGTCTCAGGTCAAACAACAGGGAGGGAACACAGTTGCGCCCATCAACAGAAAATTGGATTAATGTTTTAAAGTAATTAGCCTCCAACTAACAAAAATAAATGAAAAAAATAAAAAAAAAGATTACTGAGCATGGCCCCGCCCATCAGAACAAGACCCAGTTTCCCCCACAGTCTCTCCCATCCCAGCTTCCATAAGCCTCTTATCCCTTGAAACATAGATGTTGCCAGTTAATGAACTCATGTCAAAATTTTAGAATGTTGTATTGAGATACTTAATTTTAAAGTAGTTTAATTAAAAAATGAACATTTCTTATACTCTGCCAGCTTGTCTGGTGGTTCAGCAGTAAAGAATCTGCCTGCAGTGCAGGGGACACAGGAACACAGGTTCGATCCCTGAGTCAGAAAGATCCCCTGGAGGAGTTGATGGCAACCCACTCCAGTATTTTTGCCTGGAGAATTCCATGGACAGAGGAGCCTGATGGGCTACAGTCCACGGGGTCGCAGAGTCGGATAGAACTGAGCATGCAGGTATATACACATACTAGGAATACAGTAAAGCAAGACATAAATCCCCCATCTAAAACCTATAGAACATAATCCCCCAAAACTAAGAGAACAACCAGAACCACAATAAATGGAGGGGAAAAAAGTCAAGCAATAAATACGCCCGTCAATAAATGGTGAAACAGATTGAATAACCGCAGCTGCACAGAGGAAAAAACGTATTTGTTGGGAACAATTACTCTTCAAGCAACTTGATTCCGGAGGATTTGCTCAAAAGAGAGTCAATCAGAAACAAAACAGCTGCTTTTAATGGGGGGAGAGGGTGTTGTTTCCTACTGGAGTAATTTGTATTGAGGAGAGAGAGGACCAGAGAAGAGGAGGATGAGCTGGGTCACCAGGTGTTGCAGACACGGAAGACACAGTGAAGGCCCCAGACAGTCTGCCCCGGGGGAGGATCCTGGACAGCCTGACCTGGGGGAAGGCCTCAGAACTGCCCAGCTGGGACTTCCCTCTCCATCCTTCTGATGAAATAACAAACTCAGGGAAAGTAATTTTCCTAAAGGTATGTAAGTCCAAGTGTGTGTGTACCTGTGTACTCCTGCATCCTATTTGCATGCTAATCTCAGCCAACATCTGCTGGATCATTGAAAAAGCAAGAGAGTGCCAGAAAAACATCTATTTCTGCTTTATTGACTATACCAAAGCCTTTGACTGTGTGGACCACAATAAACTGTGGAAAATTCTGAAAGAGATGGGAATACCAGACCACCTGACCTGTCTCTTGAGAAACCTGTTTGCAGGTCAGGAAGCAACAGTTAAAACTGGACATGGAACAACAGACTGGTTCCAAATAGGAAAAGGAGTACATCAAGGATGTATATTGTCACTCTGCTTATTTAACTTATATGCAGAGTACATCATGAGAAATGTTGGGCTGGAGGAAGCACAAGCTGGAATCAAGATTTCCGGGAGAAATATCAATAACTTCAGATATGCAGATGACACCACCCTTATGGCAGAAAGTGAAGAGGAACTAAAAAGCCTCTTGATGAAAGTGAAAGAGGAGAGTGAAAAAGTTGGCTTAAAGCTCGACATTCAGAAAACTAAGTTCATGGCATCTGGTCCCATCACTTTATGGCAAATAGATGGGGGAAAGAGTGGAAACAGTGGCTGACTTTATTTTTATGGGCTCTAAAATCACTGCAGATGGTGATTGCTGCCATGATATTAAAAGATGCTTACTCCTTGGAAGGAAAGTTATGACCAACCTGGATAACATATTTAAAAGCAGAGACATTACTTTGCCAACAAAGGTCTGTCTAGTCAAGGCTATGGTTTTTCCAGTAGTCATGTATGAATGTGAGAGTTGGACTATAAAGAAAGCTGAGTGGCAAAGAATTGATGCTTTTGAATTGTGGTGTTGGAGAAGACTCTTGAGAGTCCCTTGGACTGCAAGGAGATCTAACCAGTCCATCCTAAAGGAGATCAGTCTTGGGTGTTCATTGGAAGGACTGATGTTGAAGCTGAAACTCCAATACTTTGGCCACCTGATGCAAAGAGCTGACTCATCTGAAAAGACCCTGATGCTGGAAAGATTGAGGGCAGGAGAAGAAGGGGATGACAGAGGATGAGATGGTTGGATGGCATCACCGACTCAACGGACATGGGTTTGGGTAGACTCCGGGATTTGGTGATGGACAGGGAGGCCTAGCGTGCTGCAGTTCACGGGGTTGCAAAGAGTCGGACAAGACTGAGCGACTGAACTGAACTGAACTCAGGAACAGGATCCCAGATGGTTTGAATGGCTATGGCATTCTCTAATTTGGTGATGGAAACTCAAGTCCCATTGAATGCTTACAATGTAGGTTCAGGGTGAACAGTTGCTTTTATTTATGCTTCACCCAGAAGGACCTGAATGCTTGATGGGATCTGGGATCCAGGTGCCCAGTGGCTCTGCAGAGAATCAGAGCCAGTTTTTATTGAGTGCCTGCTATGTACTGGGAGTTTTGCTAACCTCGTTTTATCTTCAACCCCAGGAGGCGGGTGTTACAGGGATGAGGAGATCAGGGCTCAGAAAGTTCACGAAACTTAAGAATCAAAGCAAATCAGTGGAAGCATGGAAGGATGGAGGAGATGGTCTAATTGAAGCCACATCTCTAACTCCCAGGTGACCCTGAAGGGTGCAGAGCAGGTGAATGTGGCTTACACCGATGTCAGAGTCCCGGATTCTGCCCACTGTTCCCTCTGTGTCTGTTACCTTGCTCAAAGTGCTGGAATGCAGCTAAAATTTCCCTCCAGATCAAAATAGTCTGTACCAGTTCTTGGGGAGAACTGAATCTCCTTGTCTCGTGGTGTGTGTGACAGCAACAGCTTGACAGTCTGTGCTGCAAGCAGGTCTGTTTCCTCGAGCACACGCATTCCCAGTCAATGCTTCAAAATTCTTTTCAGCGTGGCACTGGGGCTGGGGTTAGAAAGGTGGGAAAAGGCAATGTGAGCTGTGGGTACCACTGCTTAAAATCCTTGCTCCGTGGATCTCCTTTGCAGTGGGGTTCTACTTCCTTTCTGAAGACTACATGATGGCCCGGGCTACGTGATGGCCCTCCCTAAAATTCCTTACTTGATAAATTATATGTTTCTTTAGATCTTGCACTTGCCAAATTTCAATATTAATTGTGTGCAAGTCTCTTTTCAAGCCACAGGGTAATTATAGCTATTTAGGATTTATCACCATTGTTTCAATGATGCGCTATCATTGTCTCCCGTGTTTTGCCTTGAGCATAAAGAAGCTAAACAAAGAATTTCAAAATGTTGGCAAGAAACACCCATCCAACAACACATGATACAAAAATGTGCAGTCTTCAGTCCTCCACCCAGCTCTCCCATTTCTTTCAACAGCCTGTTAGAAAGAGCTGCTGTGTGTGTGTGTGTGTGTGTGTGTGCGCGCGCACGCGCATGCATGCTCGGGTGCTCAGTCATGTCTGACTCTATGTGATCCCATGGACTGTAACCTGCCAGGCTCCTCTGTCCATGAAATTCTCCAGGCAAGAATACTGGAGTGGGTTGTCATTTCCTTCTCCAGGGGATCTTCCCAACCCAGGAATTAAACGCATGTCTCCTGCATTGGCAGGCGGGTTCTTTACCACTTAGCTACCAGGGAAGCAGAAGAAACTGCTGGTCATCATCAAATCATTCCAACAGTGACGAACGTTTAGAAATGGCTCAACCCACCCTTCTCTCTGGGTCTGTCTCCAGGGTTTCACAGTAGACCTGAGTCCATTGATAAAGCTCCCGGGGACCGTTGGACCAGCCGGTTCTCCTGCAAAATACAGGAGGAAGTGTTGATGACATTCGTTGGGGGGCAAATGTCCCTCCCCCAACCTGAACATGCAGGTTAATTTTCCAACACGAGTAGCCCTGGGCGCGATGGACCCCCAGTGGTGCCCAATTCTGGAGAATGCTGGTCTGCCTTGGATACCTTCCAAGGAGTTAATCACCAGAGGGTCACCATGGAAACACATTCTCAACTCGTGAGCAGAACCCAGGTCAGCTGGTTACCGAGTCCGTAACTTGTAGGAAGGCAGGGGCATATTCTGTGTCTTAAATCAGAGCTGCGGAGTTTCATTTAATAAGGCTGGCTGCAGGGGACCTGTGGACCCACGTGTGAGAGAAGTGTATCAGGATGCAGAGGATGACCTGCGTGGTCAGCAAAGACCGACCTTCCCTTGTCTGCAGTGTCCTCTTCCCTCTATGTCCTGTCCTTTCCCTTGAACCTGGGTTCGCTCTCTCTTTCCTCTTCAGACACAAACATTTACTGAGTCTCTGTATCATGCCAGACTCTATGCTGGGTGCCGGGCAAACAGATGGTGAGAGACATGGAGCCAAAGGTCCCTCCCAGAGCTGGGACCACAGTGACTGATGGCCATAGGCAGCAGACATACGAACAAGCCAGCAAGCGATAAAGCTGAGGGTGCATGTAGGATGTGAGTGAGGGAATATGTGTGTGTGTGTGTGTGTGTGTGTGTGTGTGTGTGTGTATGTGTCTGTGTGTGAGTAGCCTGAATCCACATGTGCATGACTGTAAGTCTGTGTGTGTTTGTGTGTCTGAGCACTATTTCTGGTCCAAGTGACCCAGCCAGAAAAAGCTTGGTCTTGTAAGGAATAAAATAGACTAAGTATGGCTGGAAGACTGTGATCCAGGACAAAGAACAGCCCCTGGGGAGGGCCTGATGAAGGGCAGGGGGAGTGGACACCCCCACGGAGGGGCAGAGGAGGAGCTGGGGGTCTGGTTGAAATTCAGACCCTGGTGCAATAGGCTTGGGGCAGGGCCTGGAGCCCTGCATTTCCAACATGCTCTCAGGTGATGCCCAGCCTGCTGATCCCTGGACCACACTCTGAGAAGCAAGGTGTCTACCTCCTCATGCAGAAGTTTCTAGCTTGCCACACTGCCCAAGATGATGGTCTTTCTGCATCTGGGCTGCCTGGGTGCTGACAGAGGATGATGTCTGAAGGTCTTGGGTGGGAGTCCCAAGTTCCTGCAAATGCTAACTTTTTGTGAAGACTGGAAACTTCTGCCTGATCTCCTCTCCTTCATTTCCCTGGCCTGCTCAATACCCAAAGTGATAAATGGGAAACACCCAGCCTGCTCTACTGTGCTGAGCCCAGTTTTTGTAAGTTTGAAGGATTTATATTGGGATAATTTAGATTTGTGGAAGAGTTGCAAAGAGAGTCCAGAGAGCCCCCCATCCCTCACCTCATCTGTCACCCAGCATCACTTAACAGAGATCTCTCACAAAACCACAGTTCAATTCAGCTCAGTAGCTCAGTCGTGTTCAACTCTTTGCGACCCCGTGAACCACAGCACCCCAGGCCTCCCTGTCCATCACCAACTCCCAGAGTTTACCCAAACTCATGTCCATTGAGTCAGTGATGTCTTCCAACCATCTCATCCTGTTGTCCCCTTCTCCTCCTGCTCTCAATCTTTCCCAGCAGCAGAGTCTTTTCAGATGAGTCAGCTCTTTGCATCAGGTGGCCAAAGTATTGGAGTTTCAGCTTCAGCATCAGTCCTTCCAATGAACACCCAGGCCTGATCTCCTTTAGGATGGACTGGCTGGATCTCCTTGCAGTCCAAGGGACTCTCAAGAGTCTTCTCCAACAGCACAGTTCAAAAGCATCAATTCTTTGGTGCTCAGCTTTTTTTATAGTCCAACTCTCACATCCATACATGACTACTGGAAAATACAAAACCATAGGCATTTATCAAAACAAAGAAATGAGAACCATTAATGCCTTATGCATAACTCAACTCCAGACATCACTCAGTACCCCCTGTTCCTGGTCAGAACCAGGATGGATGTAAGCATGGTGCTTATTCTCCCAGATCCCCATGTCCCCTCCTATCTGTGACAACCTCTCAATCTTTCTTTGTCTCTCTTGACCTAGAAATGTTTGAAGAGCAGTGGTCATGAGACAGGCTGGGACCTGGGACTCTTTGCTGCAGAGCTTGCATCTGGACAAATGTCTCATTGAGCAATAAAATGCAAAGAAGTTATAAGGGAATAAAAATAATCATGTGTGTGCACAGTTGGGGCACATTATGGACAAGGTACAAAGATCAAGACCTTTCCAGTACCAGTTGCCACTTTTAAAGAATCAGGAGAAAAACTGGGTACTATGCAAGCCTTCTGCACTCAACATCACCTAAAGGGTGGGTAAACCACTAAGCCCCCCTCCAGCTTGACCCCTGAATACACCCCTAACTTTACCCCATGTGAGAAACCAATTCACCCCCCGCCACCCTTGGGGAACGAGCAAGCATGGGGCCCTGTTACTTGTTCTCACTCCCCGCTGCTGCAGCAGGGGCCCCGATAAAGCCTTACCTGAATTTCCTGCCTGGCCTCTAATCAATTTCTATTGATAGGGGAAGGCCAAGAATCCTGGCCAGTATCAGCCAGATGCTTCCTAGAATGTCCCTCAATTTGCATTTTTCTGAGGTTTTCTCATGTTCGCATCCAGGTTATGGATTTGAGAGAAGGCAACCCCAGGGGTGGGTTGCCTCACACCACGCAGGGGTACCTGCTATTGGCACGACTTGTTATGAATGATGGGAACCTTGGTCACTTGTAAGGTGGTCTCCCAGACTTCTCTGCTGTAAAAGTGACCATTTTTCCCTTTCCAAGCTCTATTCATTAGAAGCAAATTGCTGAAACCAGTGCATCCTCAAGGGAGAGAATTAAGCTCCATCTCCTGGAAGGAGGAGTATTAAAGAAAGTGTGGACAGATGTTCAACCCACTCCAGGAATTAATAAACACTTTGGGGAGAGGTACTTGAGGCTATGCTAAATGCCCTATTTCCTTGGACTTAATTCCTACCCCAGCCCCACATCTGAGCCATCACTGGTCTCTTTTCCACTCTGCTTTTACTTTTCCAAAATGTTGTATAAATAGCACACTGCATGTGGTGTATGCTCAGTTGCTAAGTCATGTCCGACTCTTTGAAACCCCATGGACTGTAGCCCACCAGGCTCCTCTGTCCACGGGATTCTCCAGGCAAGAATACTGGAGTGGGTTGCCATTTCCTCCTCTAGGGGATCTTCCTGACCCAGGGATCGAACCTGAGTCTCCTGTGTCTCCTGCATTGGCAAGCAGATTCTTTATCACTAAGCCAGTTGGGAAGCCCATAAATGGCACACTCCTATAACCAATAAGAACTAACTGTATAGCACAGGGAACTCTTCTCAATACTCTGTAATGACCTATATGGGAAAAAATTTTTAAAAAGAGTGGATATATGTATATGTATAACCAATTCAATTTGTTGTATAGTAGCAACTAACACAAAATTTTAAATCAACCTATACTCCAGTAAAAATTAAAAACAAAACAAGAAAAACAAAAACAAAATGTTGCATAAATGGAATCATACAGTCCATTGCCTCTTGACTTTGGCTATTTCCACTTAGCAAAATGTATGTGAGTCATCCATACTATTGTGTGAATTGATCACTCATTCCTTTATATGAGTGAGTGAGAGTCACTCAGTCTGACTCTTTTCGACTCCATGGACTATGCAGTCCTTGGAATTCTCCAGGCCAAAATACTGGAGTGGGTAGCCTTTCCCTGCTCCAGGGGATCTTCCTGACCCAGGGATCGAACTCAGGTCTCCTGAATTGCAGGCGGATTCTTTACCATCTGAGTTAACAGGGAAGCCCAATAGAGTATTATTCCTTTTCACAGATACACCACTGTTTGATAATCCATTCACCTGTTAATGTGTATGTGAATTGTTTCCAATTTGGCGCAGTTAAGAATAAAGCTTATAAATAGACTTGCAGACATAAAGAATAGATTTATGATTGCCTAGGAGGAGGGCAGTTTTAGCGAGTGTCTCCCTAATGACTAATGATGTTGAGTATCTATGATGCTGAGATTCCTATGAGATCTAGGAATCTATGTTTGCTTGCCATTCATATATTATCTGGGGAGGTGTCTGCTCAGATCTTTGCCCACTTTTAATTGGGTTGTTGAGTTTAAGAGATCTTATATATTCAAAACCTATGTCTTTTATTAGATATGTAATTTGAAAACATTTTTTCCCAAATGTGTAGCATGTTTTCTCATTCTCTTAACAGTGTCTTCCACAAAGTAAAACCTTTTGTTTTTAAAAAGTCCAATTTACCTTTCTTTTGTTTCCTTTTACAGTGTGTCGTAGCTATAAACTCATTGTCAAACTCAGTTCAGGTAGATTTTTCTCCCTAGAAAATCTCTAGAAGATGTTTTCTTCTAGAATTCTAATATTTTATGTCTTCCAGATATTTAAAAACTAAGAATATGCATTTGTTTCTCTCTCTCCCTCCTCCTTCTTGGTAATATCTTTGTCTGCTATTGGAATTAGGATAAACATGGCATCATAAAATAACTTGAGTAGTGCTCTCTTTTTTTAAAAAAAAATTTTGGAAAATATATCCTGATTTGGTAATATTTCTTTCTTAAATATTTGATTGAATGTGCCGGTGAAGTTATCTGGATCTATTTTTAAAAGATTTTTCACTACTAATTTAATTTCTTTAATGTATATAGGTCTATTTAGATTATTTCTTTCTTTCTAAGTTTTGGTTGTTTTTGTGTCTTTCAAGAGATTGGTATATCTCATTTAAGTTGTTGAATTTATCATCATAACTTTATTTGTAATATTTTCTTCCTTTTCTTAATATCTGGGGGATTAGCAAAGATGATCCTTCTTCCAATTTTGATATTGATAGTCTGTGATTCATTCCTTTTTATGTCTCCTTTTTTGTTTTAATAAAAGTATTAAAAATTTAATATTAATGTTTTTATATTTTAAATGGAATTCTTCTAGACAGCATATGTTTGAGTCTTCCCCTTTTTTAAATCCAACCTGACAGTCTCTGTCTTTTAACTATTTTTCATTTAGACCATTTGTATTTAAAAGATCATGGACAACATTGGAGGAAAATGTATCATTTTGTTTGCTGTTTTCTGTTTATTTCACTTTTTAAAATTATTTCTTCCTCTCTCTACCTTCTCTAGATTTAACTAACAATTCTATGTTTACATTTTATTTTTTCTACTATGTATTTATACATCTCAATTTTTTAATGTTTGCCTTAATATTTGCAATCGACTTAAAAAGAAATCTAAGTTCACTTTCAAGAAATATGATGCCCACTTCATATGTAGTGTGAGAGACCTACAGAAATATGCTCCTAATTTTTCCCTCCCATCCTTTGTGTCATCTCTGTCATGTTTCACATTTACATACAAACATGTGATGCTTGGTGTGTTTGTAAGATGATGCAAGCCCTCACCCATGTCTGTAGTCACCACATGCCCTCCATGCTCGTGCTCACCCACGCTTGGCCTTTATCAATTAGTTAACAGTTTAAGTTTAGTTCTGTTCAGTCACTCAGTTGTGTCTGACTCTTTGCGACCCCATGGACTTCAGCACACTAGGCTTCCCTGTCCATCACCAATTCCTGGAGCTTGCTCAAACTCATATCCATTGAGTCGGTGATGCCATCCAACCATCTTGTCCTCTATTACCCCATTCTCCTCTTGTCCTCAATCTTTCCCAGCATCAAGGTCATCTCCAATGAGTCAGTTCTTCATATCAGGTGGCCAAAATATTGGAGTTTCAGCTTCAGCATCAGTCCTTCCAGTGAATATTCAGGACTGATTTCCTTTAGGATGGACTAGTTGGATCTCCTTGCAGTCCAAGGGACTCTCAAGAGTCTTCTCCAACACCACAGTTCAAAAGCATCAATTCTTTGGCACTCAGCTTTCTTTATAGTCCAACTCTCACATCCATATATGACTACTGGAAAAGCCATAGCTTTGATTAGATGGACCTAGATGGCAAAGTAATGTCTCTGCTTTTTAATGTACTGTCTAGGTTGGTCATAGTTTGAAGCTGAATTTTATTAAAATATGTATGCTTATTATAATATATATGAATTTTATTACAATATATACAAGACATCAGATGACAGCTGCTCTGCATAAGCAAATGTGTGGAACTTCTTTTTCCCTGCATGCTGTCTCTCTCCAGGTTTTGACTTTTTTGTTTGTTCTGCAGTCTAGGTTCTTTGATGGGTTCAAGAAAAGTCAGTGGCTTGCAGTTTGCCTAGTCCTTTATTTGTCATAAAGATGGAAGCAATAATCTGCCCCAGGTCTCTCCATCACTGAAGTAAAATCTCGAGTCTTTAACTCCACATTGCTTGAATTGTATTTCACTCTCTTTCAGTGAACAAAAATTCCATTACAGAAACTTGATCTTATCTGACTATCTGACTGGTGCATCTTCTAAGAAACTGTCAGCGTAACTGCCAAGGCTCCTGAGTACCTACCAACTGTATCTCACACTAGAACCTGCAGGATGCTATCTCACCTTTCCATTACTTCCAAGATTTCATTCTTTTCACCTCCACAAAAGAAGTCCCGTGAATTCTGCAAGGTGCCCTTAGAATGGAAAAAGCCTGGAATCAGTCAGATCTGGGTTCAAATTCCTGTTTCACCATTTTTCCTTGAATGACAAAGTCAATTTTCTTAATTCCTCTAGGTCTTCCTGGGTGGAGAGATTATGTGTAATTACACATTATTCCTTTCACATAAGTGACAAGCAAGGTAGCCACCATTTGGTATGGTCTTATAGAGTTACTCCTATAAGATAATCCACATTTGAATAACTCCATAGAAACATCAAGTCCAGTTTTTTTTGTTTTTTTGGAAAGAGTCTCAGATAGATGCCAGTGAGGCATTCAATCCTTTTTGATTCCAGAAGAGCTGTGTCTTCGTCCCCTGCCTCCCTTTTCATGGGACAGAACTGCTTCTTGGACAATGTGCTCCACTCCAGCCAACATCCCTTTCATCTACCCTGATACTGAAGTTCAGAATCTAGGAACCATTCCTAAAGCTTCACTCTCTTATTCAATCCATCTTCAAACCTCATCTCCCTGACTCTCCTGCATTTACTAGCCTTGGTTCCAAAACCACTGTCATCCTTCCATGGTCATCCTGCATGGTCTTCTCTGCAGTGTTCCCTGCTCGTCTGCCAAGGGTTCTTTCTTAAAGGGACTCTTGGTTCCATGCCAAGCCCGTGCTGATTTCTATCCTTTGATTCCCACCATTGTCCCTGGTGGTTCCCCTTGATGTGTTCTGTGGCTCCTGCACCCCTATTTTTAGTTCTGTTTTGTTTACCACAACTAGCTGAGACCTCACCACCAGTATACAGGAGGCGCTCAATAAATATTGGTCACGTAAATGAATGAATGAATGAGCAATGAATGACTGACTGAATGAATGAGTAATAACGGGAGTCTTATGTTGCAGAAGAAGGGATCCAAATTTAGAAAGAAATAATAGGAACTTTTATAGTTAACACTGCTATAGCCCTTATCATGGGCTCAGTACTGCTTTAATTAAGTAATTTAACACATGCCAAACCTGCAAGGCAGGTGCTATTATTTTTGTTTTATAGATGAGAAAATTGAGACCTAGAGATGCCTACTAATTTACAAAAGTTGTAATGTAAGTTGTGTGTCTATTTATAGAAATCTATAAAACTGATTGAGTTTATATTACAAATGGGGACAAGTAATTATTAAAAATTAAATAACAGTACTAATGAAACATTAACTTAATTCTATGCTGAAGCATTAATATTTAACTAAATGCATGAAAACGCCCAAAGATCATTCTGGTAACCCTTCAATGCTCCCGCCCAGTGTTCAGAACCATGACTATAACCAATATCTTCTGAGCAAGAGTGTCTGGTCTCTCCCCTGTCAGAGTCCTGGTTCTTAGAGGGGCATTTCTTTCCTGAGAGCAGTGATGAATCCCAACACAGGTATCCAGACTCTTGGAATTTGTTCGGGCTGGAAGGAGCCCCGGCCTGCCTTGTCCTGTGCACAAAGGCTGTGACCCCTCTTGCTCCCCTTGAGCGTCACCTCACCTCCACGCATCCCAATCAGTAAGCCACGTGGTGTGTTGGGAGCTGGGGTGTGGCCCTCAGCAGAGGTGCAGCTCAGAACCTTTGCCTGTGGTGTTTGTTAAGCTTTTCCCAAGACATTTGTTTAAAATTTGATCTTTCAAAAATGCAGAGCTTGAGATTAATTCAAGACAAGGAAAGGGTTTCCCAGGTGGCATTAGTGGAAACGAATCCACCTGTAAGAGATGTAAGAGACGTGGGCTCAATCCCTGGGGTTAAGAAGATCCCCTGGTGGAGGACATGGCAGCCCACTCTAGTATTCTTGTCTGGAAAGGCCCATGGACAGAGAAGCCTGGTGAGCTACAGTCTGTGGGGTCACAAAGAGTCAGACATGACTGAAGTGACTTAGCACACACAAGAGAAGCGAGCTGATGATGTTTAGAAATGGTGCTCTCAGGCTGTTGTCCAAAACGCAATTGCAACCCAATATCTTTCCTTGTGGAAGTAACTGTGGTTGAGAGTTTGATGTGAATTCTCAGACATGATGAGGATGGAAACACACACACACCTTACATACACTCATATACAAATTTATGTGGTGTTTTATGCACATGTAAACAAATATATAAATATACATGTATAAATATATATCTGCATATGCACATGGCAACTACCTTGGGAAGCAGTGTGGCAGTTTCTTAAAAAGCTAAACCTTATACAAATCTAAAATTATTATATTGTACACTTGAAACTGATATAATGTTATATGTCAGTGATACCTCACTTAAAAAAGGTTAAACCTACAACTAGCATATGATCTAGACTTTCCATTGCTAGGTCTTTATGTAAAAGAAAGCATATGTCTGTGCAAAAACACATAAATGACTGGTCGTAGGTATTTCATTGTTGCTTTTCAGTCACTAAGTCATGTCTGACTCTTTTTGACCCCATGGGCTGCAGCCTGCCACACTCCTCTGTCCATGGGATTCTCCAGGCAAGAATCCTGGAGTGGGTTGCCATGCCCTCCTCCAGGGGATCTTCCTGATGCAGGGATCGAACCCAGGTGTCCTGTGTCTCCTGCGTTGGCAGGTGGGTTCTCTATCCACTAGTGCCACCTGGGAAGGTCCCATTTTATTGGTATTAGCCCCCAAATGAAAATAACCCAAATGTCTATCAACAGAAGAACTGATAAACTGCCAGGCATCCATATAATGGAAACTTCTGGTGATAAAAAGAGATGAGCCTGTGGGACCAGCAGCAATGTGGATGGAGGTGAAAGCAATTATGAGAGTGAAAGAAGCCAGACAACACTGAATATGCCCTGTGTGATTGCGCTTACATAAAACTCTGGAAAATGGAAATTAATCTACAGTGACAGAGAGCAGGTCAGTGGTTGCCTGGGCAGAGAAGCGGGAGCAGAGAGGAAGGCATGCAGATGGGCAAGAGGGAGCCCCAGATGGGGATGTGGTCCAACATATATAAATAGATTGGGGGTGGTTTCACAAGTGTGTCCTGTGTCAAAATGCAACACATCACACACCTTAAATGCGTGAAACTTATTAAAGGTCAATTATACCTCAGTAAGGCCAATTTAAAACACCCTTGGTGGGCTTCTTTCCCTCATTATATTTCAGCCTGCAACCCCATATGGACTGACAGTGTGCTGTGCTCACTTGCTCAGTTGAGTCTGACTTTGCGACCCCCGTGGACTGTGGCCATCTTGCTCCTCTGTCCATGGGATTCTCCAGGCAAGAATATTGGAGCGGGTTGTCATTCCCTTCTCCAGGGCATCTTCCTGACGCAAGGATCAGACCAGCATCTCTGCATTGGCAGGCAGATCTTTACCACTAGTACCACCTGGAGTTCAGTTCAGTTCAGTCGCTCAGTCGTGTGCGAATCTCTGTGACCCCATGAATCGTAGCACGCCAGGCCTCCCTGTCCATCACCAACTCCCGGAGTCTACCCAAACCCATGTCCATCGAGTTGGTGATACCATCCAACCATCTCATTCTCTGTCGTCCCCTTATCTTCCTGCCCTCAATCTTTCCCAGCATTAGGGTCTTTTCCAATGAGTCAACTCTTCGCATGAGGTGACCAAAGTAATGGAGTTTCAGCTTCAACATCAATCCTTCCAATGAACACCCAGGACTGATCTCCTTTAGGATGGACTGGTTGGATCTCCTTGCAGTCCAAGGGACTCTTAAGAGTCTTCTCCAACACCACAGTTCAAAAGCATCAACTCTTCGGTGCTCAGCTTTCTTTATAGTCCAACTCTCACATCCATACATGACTACTGGAAAAACCACAGCCTCGACTAGACAGACCTTTGTTGGCAAAGTAATGTCTCTGCTTCTAAACATGCTATCCAGGTTGGTCATAACTTTCCTTCCAAGGAGTAAGCATCTTTTAATTTCATGGCTGCAATGACAATCTGCAGTGGTTTTGGAGCCCCCCCAAAATAAATTCTGCCACTGTTTCCCCATCTATTTGCCATGAAGTGATGGGACTGGATGCCATGATCTTAGTTTTCTGAATGTTGAGTTTAAGCCAACTTTTTCACTCTCCTCCTTCACTTTCATCAAGAGGCTTTTTAGTTCCTCTTCACTTTCTGCCATAAGGGTGATGTCATCTGCATATCTGAGGTTATTGATATTTCTCCTGGCAATCTTGATTCCAGCTTGTGCTTCTTCCAGGCCAGCGTTTCTCATGATGTACTCTGCATATAAGTTAAATAAGCAGGGTGACAATATACAGCCTTGACATACTCCTTTTCGTATTTGGAACCAGTCTATTGTTCCATGCCCAGTTCTAACTGTTGCTTCCTGACCTGCATACAGGTTTATCAAGAGACAGGTCAGGTGGTCTGGTATTCCCATCTCTTTCAGAATTTTCCACAGTTTATTGTGGTCCACACAGTCAAAGGCTTTGGCATAGTCAATAAAGCAGAAATAGATGTTTTTCTGTAACTCTCTTGCTTTTTCTATGATCCAGCGGATGTTGGCAATTTGATTTCTGGTTCCTCTGCCTTTTCTAAAACCATCTTGAACATCTGTAAGTTCATGGTTCATGTATTGCTGAAGCCTGGCTTGGAGAATTTTGAGCATTAAGTTATTAGTGTGTGAGATGAGTGCAATTGTGCGGTAGTTCGAGCATTCTTTGGCATTGCCTTTCTTAGGGATTGGAATGAAAACTGACCTTTTCCAGTCCTGTGGCCACTGCAGAGTTTTCCAAATTTTCTGGCATTTTGAGTGTAGCACTTTCACAGCATCATCTTTCAGGGTTTGAAATAGCTCAACTGGAATGCCATCATCTTCACTAGCTTTGTTTGTAGTGATGCTTTCTAAGGCCCACTTGACTTCACATTCCAGGATGTCTGGCTCTAGGTGAGTGATCACACCATCGTGTGATGTTGATGTTCACTCTTGTCATCTCCTGTTTGACCACTTCCATCTTGCCTTGATTCATGGACCTAACATTCCAGGTTCCTATGCAATATTGCTCTTTACAGCATTGAACCCTGCTTCCATCACCAGTCCCATCCACAACTGGGTGGTGTTTTTGCTTTGGCTCCATCCCTTCATTCTTTCTGGAGTTATTTCTCCACTGATCTCCAGTAGCATATTGGGCACCTACTGACCTGGGGAGTTCATTTTTCAGTGTCCTATCTTTTTGCCTTTTCATACTGTTCATGGGGTTCTCAAGACAATAATACTGAAGTGGTTTGCCATTCTCTTCTCCAGTGGACCACATTCTGTCAGACCTCTCCACCATGACCTGTCCGTCTTGGGTGGCCCCACACGGCATGGCTTAGTTTCATTGAGTTAGACAAGGCTGTGGTCTATGTGATCAGATTGGCTAGTTTTCTGTGATTATGGCTTCAGTGCATCTGCCCTCTGATGCCCTCTTGCAACACCTACCGTCTTACTTGGGTTTCTCTTACCTTGGACATGGGGTATCCCTTCACGGCTGCTCCAGCAAAGCACAGCCACTGCTCCTTACCTTGGACGAGGGGTATCTCCTCACGGCCGCCCCTCCTGACCTCTGCATTTGCAGGCAGATCCTTACCACTAGTACCACCTGGAGTAGTCCCTCAAATTAAATGGACTGCTTTTGATAAGTGTTTAGGTTGTTTCCAGTCTTCTGTGATTATTCATGTGTATATGTCTTTGTTCATTTAGTCAATTATTTCTACAGCTAGAATTGGAAATGGAATTGGGTCAAAGGAGATGCATGTTTTTAATTTCTAAGAGATATGCTCTAACTGCCCTGAGAAGTTAAAAAAACAGAAAAGAAAGGAAAAAGAAACCAAATGAAACAAAGCACAGTGTAAAGATGTTCTGTGGATTTACTCTCTCATGCACAGATTTACTCTTTCTCACAACCCTAAGCAGCATGGCATTCAAATAATACAGCTGACAACCCTGCTATTTCCCTTAAAGATGATAGGGTGGCTGACCCCAGGCTGGAAAGGGCAGGGGTGTAGCTGGGGCACGCTGCCATGGAGGCAGGTCCCAGGGGGACCCATGAATAGGAGAGGTGGCGATATCATGCCTTTAAAAAGTAGCTCAATTCGTAAATGGACAAGTAGGAATTACCACTGTCAAGACGAGTTCTATTTTCAGACAATTGCTCTTGAGGTCGGGCAGGGGCACCACCACGCTGCACCGTCACACAGACTGGGCTCTTGTGCCCAGAGTCAGAGGTGATGGCAGATGGAGACCCTCAGCTGTCCATGCAGAAAGAGCCCTTCCTCCACTGCCCATCGCCCAGAGGCCGGCGCTCGGCAGGAGGGCTGTTTCCATCTGTATCCAGCGTGATTCTGCTGCCTGTACTTGACCTATGGCTCAGATTTCTGAGATTCAGATTTGCATAAGCAGCTGGGCTTCCAGCCTCACTGTTTGGATTACAGCTCGTCAGCAAAGAGGCGGCTCTTCCCCTTCCCTCACCAGGACCCTCTCTCTCTGTCTCTCTCTCTGACATGCACTGCTCCTCTCCGCACCACCAACACAAAACAAAGTCACTTCCGGTTGGACTTTGCAAACCTAGGATCCTCTCCTTCCACTGTCCACAAATCCTTTCCGTCTGCTCTTCAAGGCAGATGGAGGATCTGGCTCTGGGGCTTCCAGGTGGGGCTGTCAGGATTGCTGAGGCCTCAGGCTCTGGAGCCTGATTCTGAAGACTGTTTCACAGGATGTAGTGGGTTTTTATTTGAAAAGAAGGACAAGCAGAAGATGTTGGAACTTGAAATATGATGTGAAGAGCCAACTCATTGGAAAAGACCCTGTTGGGAAAGATTGAAGGCAGGAAGGGAAGGGGGTGGCAGAGGATGAGCTGATTGGATGATGTCACTGACAAAATGGACATGAGTTTGAGCAAACTCTGGGAGATGGTGAAGGACAGGGAAGCCTGGAGCACTGTAGTCCATGGGGTCGAAAAGTCAGACACGACTGAGCGACTGAACAACAGGCTAAGGGCATGCGTTTCCTGGGTTCTGACTGAAGGTAAAGGAAAGTTGAGATTCCATGTTTCTCATGTGTTTTGACTCCTAGTCTACATTTGCCCACTTTACCATTATTTTTATTTTGAGGAAGTCATTTTCATCCTGGTATTCTAGAATGTTGCTTATGTTTTGAAGGGAAGTTTTTAGAGCAGTGGCAATGTCTTCTGTGAAATATCTGAATTAGGTGTGCTGGCTTCTAAAATCCATTTCATTAGGTACTTAGGGGTGCACTTCCAAACACTCAGAAAGACCTCGGGGAAGAAAATAGCTCAGGAGCACTTATAAATGAGACTGCGTCTTGCTGCTTCTTGCAGGTTTTGATAGCCGGAGGTGGGAATGCGTCTTCTGTTCGAAGAGGAAATCGAGAGAGACATGATGAGCAAACCTGGAGCTGGGTGATGGGAGGGTCTTCCCCTGAGGAGGATAAGCAAGACCTCTACTCCTCTGAGCATCCACCAGACCCCAGGGATGCCGACCAGTCTGCCGGGGAACCAGGACATCACAGCAGGGGTGGGGTCAGCGCTCTGAAGGATGTGACACACAGGGTGGGTGTGGGGTCAGGACCAAGATGGGCAGAAAGGACAGAGCTCTGGCAGCTCCTTGACCCTCCCCCATGAACCCTGCTGTCCCCGGGATGTCTCAGAGGTCCTGGGGCCCATGACAGTTGACTGTGCTCACCTCATCCCCCTCCAAGCTTGGGATGCCCTATCCCAGAGTCACCACTGACCACAGAGGGAGTGTTTACATGGTGGAAATTGGCGAACCCTGAGGACCAGGGCCAGAGAAGGCAATGGCAACCCACTCCAGTACTCTTGCCTGGAAAATCCCATGGACGGAGGAGCCTGGTAGGCTGTGATCCATGGGGTCGCTAAGAGTCAGACCTGACTGAGCGACTTCACTTTCACTTTTCACTTTCATGCATTGGAGAAGGAAATGGCAACCCACTCCAGTGTTCTTGCCTGGAGAATCCCAGGGACGGGGGAGCCTGGTGGGCTGCCGTCTATGGGGTCCCACAGAGTCGGACACGACTGAAGCGACTTAGCAACAGCAGCAGCAGCAGCAGCAGCCCAGGGCTTCTTGCCCTGTCTCCTGAAAGCTGGATGTTGACAATGGTTGGCCACCCCTGCCCCAAGGGCCCTCTCTGTCCCTGACGTCTCCCCTGCCTGCATCCCCCCATCCCACACCCCATTCCCCCCGCCCCGCCCCATGCAGCTGACTACTGTTGTCAAGGAGCAGCCTGTCTACAGTTTGGGTCAACTCCCTGGACATCCCTTGGAGCTTGGACAGGTGGGTAACACCCAGGGTCACATTTGCAAAGAGCTTAGGCTGTCACAGACCTATCAGGGGGTCTGTCCTTCCTCGGGGGAGGAAGGAGCCCCATGTGGGATGCGTCTCAGGAAGCCCCTCCCCTGGGATGTGCTGCATGTAGACCTTGGGAGGGACACACAGCAGCTGCAATGCATTGGAAGCAGCCTAGGAAGAAGACACAGGAGCAGAACATGGAGGGGCTTAGAGAAGTCCAAAGTCTGGTGGGTAAATTGTAGTGGGTTATCCCTTCTGAAGGGGTTTCCCTGGTGGCTCAGTGGTAAAGATTCTACCTGCCAATTCAAGCAATGCACGTTCAATTTCTGGGTTAGGAGGATCCCTTGGAGAAAGGAACGGCAACACATTTCAAGATTCTCGGTAAATTCCACGGACAGAGGATCCTGGTGGGCTACAGTGCATGGGACTGCAAAGAGTCGGACACAACTGAGTGACTAATACACAACCCCTCTGAGAATAGGAGTGGAATAAAGGGAGATTAGAGGGGAGACCATGGATGCTAATGAACATGTAGTTGTTCTGAATATGAGAAGTATTGGATTATGGGAATAATTAAGAAAGAGCTTGATGAAATGGCTTATTTATTTTTAGTCTCAACACGATTTGTAAAGTAGAGCATTGATTGATTGATGACTCATTGATTCAATCAGAAGCTTATGGAGAGCACACTGCGTGCTGGGCAAAATGTGCTGGAGCTGCAATTGAACAGATTAGATGAGGGCCCTAGTTTACTGCCTGGCGGGAAAGAATCTAATAATGACATCAACAATTAGGTGATTGCAAATTGTAGCATGTGTGAGCTTTACAGACGGAAGGGAGCACATGCAAAAGTCCTGGGGTGCAAGTGAACCTGTCCTGGCAGGAAGGAGCAGAGTGACCAGGCTGTGGTGGTGGAGAGGCCCGAGGGCTGAGCTGGCCATGGCACCTAGGCTAGGTCTACGGGAGACAGGGAACACAGAGGGCATAAACCAGGCAGGTGGACCCTCAGAGGTTCTGTGTTAAAGTCCCCTGGCAGGGATGCTGTGGGGGGACAGATAGGCTGGTGGAAAGTCCTGGGAAGAATAGCTCCCCACTCCCACATCCTGGTCCTAAACTCCACAGTTCCCAGGGCCTGGGAAGTCACAGCCTGACACCTGTTTCCCCAGCTCACCTTGTGATTTTCATAAATGCAAATTCAAGTACTTATCTGCTCTGTAAAGACTTAGTGCGTTTAAATAACCATCATCCCATCAATGAATTCCAGGGATGTTGGAATCATTATTCTCACAGATAGAACAGGCATTAAATCCACAGGGGAGTCATTAAAAGATGGCTCTTTCTCTCCATTTGACCAAAGCAGCAGTTGTAATGTATTTATTCAGGATTTAGAAAATAGAATTCAATTAGAACCGAAATGGTGTTAAATTAAGTAATTCCTATTGTATTTGTCTGACAGACAGGGGTGGCCTGACCTGGGAGGGAAGTGCCCCTCCTACGTCCCCGGTTCCCTTTCGATGGCTGACAGAGGCCACTGGATCCCGCTTAACCCGTTAAACTCTCATTTAATTCTGTTAGTGACACCTGAGAGCCATGCAGGTTTATTGGTGCAATTTGATACGTTAATAGGAATAATCTTCTTTGTTCAACTTCTCTGATGGGACTTCACTCATGCAGTATTACTGTCAGGCACAAGTCATGTGGCTTGATCATGTTCCCTTTAAATAACAAGGTATAATGAAAGGATAAAACAGGTGGAAATGGATACGCCAGTTCCCTTTTTATTTTCCTTTTTACCATGATAGAGTTTGAGATTTCAGTGACAAGGAGACTTTGAGCTACTTGGGAAGAAGCTGTTTCAACACCTGCCTTGTTGCAGTTAAATTCTTGGTTGTTGTCTGCCAAAAAAAGGTAGATTTAAGGCAATTATTATGGACCTGAAGACAGAATTTTCTAGCCAATTAGAAAACAAAGTGAAAAATATTCATGGTTTAAAAAAACCCAGAGCACTAAAGAGAAAAAAGGAAAAACGCATGGATTTGGGATTTGGCCGTCCACATCCAGTGCACGTGCTGTATGCTGTGCTATGCTCAGTCACTTCAGTCATGTCTGACCTTTGTGACGCTAAGGCCTGTAGCCCACCAGGCTCCCCAGTCCATGGGATTCTCCAGGCAAGAACACTGGAGTGGGTTGCCATGCCCTCCTCTGGGGGATCTTCTCGACCGAGGGATTGAAACCCAAGTCTCCTGTATTGCAGGTGGATTCTTTAATGGTGCACCACCAGGAAAAGCCCCACCCAATGAATACTTCAAGCAACTATTCAATTTCTCCCTCTGCTGCATAATTACAGTGTAATGTGAATATTCAGATCCTTTATTGGAACAAACATTCACACTCAGGGTTAAAGCTTGCTCTACAGTTATAACAATTACACGTCCAAATGTGGATTCTGAAGACATGAAGAGAATCCTGAATGGCAGACTGCATTTTATCCATTTGAGATTACAGCTAGAGTGTGAGATATGTTGGTAAAAATTAGGCTCCGCTCCCACAAGTTACCATTTATTTCTATAGACTGAGAATCAAATGCAGTGACATCTTTTTCTATGCTTAGAAAATAAATGGTGGACAATTTGGTTTTGAGAGGAAAGGGGATGGGTGCAGGGCTTAGAACATTGCTGTGGATTTCTGAGCTGGGTGTTGAAATCAGAGTGTGAATTGAGACAAATGGTAAGAAATGCTTGCAGTCCCTAGACAAACAGCAACCTCAATGCATTTTTCATATGTGTAGACTTGGCAGTTTTCAAAATGCCTCTGCACTCACAGAAATGGCTAACATATGATAAATACCCCATAAGACATGTACGATCCCTTTGGAGCATCAGGAAGCAGATGGTGTGTCTGTAAAAATAAGGATCAGGCGAAGAGAGCAAAGGGGAGTGGGCTTCGGAGGCTCCTGTTAGTAGAACGCCACCCACCCAGAAGCCCGAAACCCTTTGCTGATCCAGAGAAAATTCTGAGTTCAGAGGAAAGGTTATTTCCCTGGAATACACTGAGGAAGTGATAACTCAGGACATGGACTTTTGTTGCTGTAACATGTTGGTTCTCACTTTTCACTGCAGGCACCATTCAGAGAAGCTCAAGCTGTGGGTGCTTCCTCTTGAAGAATGAGGTCGCCAGCTGGAAAACTGGATCAAATCTCATCATCTCAAATGACCAGAGGAGTCTTGATCCTGGCTAAGAAGGTGGGAGACCAAAGAGGAGGAGATGCCATCCGTGGTTGGTGCTGAGCTCAAGTAGGTGGTTCTTTCCCGGACATGTGGGTGGCGAGTCTGGCATTCAAAGACATGTGTGTGCCATTTAATAAGAGATGCACTTGGCCTCCTGCTGGAGGGCGAAGGCTGTGAATCCCAGACAGGAACCCACAACCCCTCCTCTTCTCCAGGGTCAACCACGGGCCCCAAGCTTTTGCCCAAGGAAGGCTGAGCTGCCCCTCCAGGTGTCGGTGCCCCACTGAGCATCCCCTTGTTTTTGTTCAGTCACTAAGTCGTGTCTGATTCTTTGTAACTCCACGGACTGCAGCAGCCAGGCTCCTCTGATCTCTACTATCTCCTGGAGTTTGCTCAAATTCATGTCCATTGAGTAAGAGATGCTATCTAATCATCTCTTTCTCTGCTGACCCCTTCTCCTTTTACCTTCAATTTTTCCCAGCATGAGGGTCTTTTCAGTGAGTTGGCTCTTCACATCAAGTGGCCAAACTATTGGAAATTCAGCTTCAGCTTTAGCTTCAGTCCTTCCAGTGACTATTCAGGGTTGATATCCTTTAGGATTGACTGGTTTGATCTCCTTGCAGTCCAAGGGTCTCTCAAGAGTCTTCTCCAGCACCATAATTTGAAAGCAACTGTTCTCCAGTGTTCAGCCTTCTTTATGACCCAATTCTCACCTCCGTACATGACTACTGGAAAAACCATGACTTTGACCATGCAGACCTTTGTCAGCAAAGTGATGCCCTGTACATTCTGATTATCTAGTGTGCTTGTTATTTCTTTGAACGCCCTGTAGTTTGTTCCAAAGGAGATCTACTAGCAGTTCCACTGTGGTCACTGGCTGGGCCAAGTATCCTGCAAGCCCAGCTTAACCTCGTGAGGTAGGAGCTCTGGCAAAGCTGGGGCAACAGAGGACCAGGATGGGAAACCAAGAAAATAAATACCTCCTTAATTGAGTCCTGGTGCCCCTCTGGGTTGTGGGAGCAGTATCTCCATGTGGTTTATTAACTTAGTTAAGTCCATGTTTCCTTCCTCAAGAGTAGGAATTGTGATAATAACCAAGTCCACGAAAGAAAGTAAAAGTTTGCAATAGTTCATGAATCATGAAACAATTCAGACGCCAGGAGCAAACAGCACAGCAACTCAGACTGTTCAGTGAGCCCTTTGTCTCCTTACAGGTGGTGGGTGCCCGCTGGTACAAGACTTGGGTTTCCTGTCCCTCTGGCAGGCACGCCCACGTGTACATTTTGAATCAGTTCCTGAAGTGGACAGGCCATGAGAGCTATTGCACAAGCCTCTATTTTCCTAAATCATTGTTTGAGAAAAATTGTTCTGAGTTTTCGATGTAGGAACCAATAGCCATCTAGTTTATTGTGCCACATTCAATCAATTCCTGAAAGTCCTGGGGAAAACAGACCATACGTAGTAATAATAATCATAATGTCTATTTGCTTATCTTGAGCTGCATTTTCACGTTACCTTGTGGAATTCTTAAAAGCAGGAGTTATTACTCTAATGTTAGAGGTGAAGCCTAGAAATAAAATAACTTTCCCAGACAATGAATAGGGGTCCAGGATTTGCACGCCGTGCACTTGAATTGTTAACTGGGACAGCAGCTTCCCCACCACGTTCCGAGTGTCAAGCCCTGTGTTAAGCATGTTATGTGTGCAGTCACTGTTCCCTGGGTGCTCAGGAATTGTTGCTGATCAATAAGTCATGTCAGCATCTGGGAGAGATCACTGCTGAGAGGATGGTTTCTGAAGTCCGCTTTTCCCCACTGCATAGACAAACCCTCTGAGGGGCTCTCGTTAACAGAGACAGGCTCCAAGCCCCTTGGCACACTCTCCTTACCTTCAAAGGTGAAAAGATTCTCCCCCATCTCAGCAACATCTTCAGTGTGGTACCTTAGTTCTACACCCAGGAGAGAGGCAGTCTGTTCTCAGGCCGTTTTCAAGTTCAAGGTCACTCGCTCATTTCTCGATGTCTTCACCAGTCATTCAGTTAGACCCAGGCTGAGCAGCAGGCTCTGTGGCAGGCTGCACTTTGCATGGAAAATAAATGGCCAAAAAAAAAAAAAAAAAATCACAGCTTCCAAACCTCATGGCTTCAATCTTTCACTGGTGATTTAAATTTTAAAATGTTTCTATTATAAACCCTGAAGAGTGGTTTCTGCTGGGTTCATTTTAAAATCGCCCTGTAACAATCCTGTTCCTGGAAATATCAGTCAAACTTAATAATAGGAGAGTTGAAAATAGAATGATAAAGACTTTTCTAACACTTCTTCCCCCATTTAAGTTAGATGACAATTTTGTTTACTTGGTTCAGGTGAAATCCAGTTGCATTGTGAGCTTTTCAGAAAAATGAGACATTTATCTTCTCTCCATACAACATGGAGCTCAAAAGCGCCTGTAATCTTGATATAATCTTTACAGTGGTCTATAAAGAAGGCTGCCACAGTATATAAACCTATGATGGCCAGGGCAGCCTGTTTCTCCCAGCTTATGGACCAAATGATACTGAGTTTTCTCCTTGGTCCATTAGGGAAGGATTTAGTGTTAGTCGCTTAGTTGTGTCCAACTCTTTGCAACACTATAGACTGTAGCTTGCCAGGCTCCTCTGTCCATGGTATTCTCCAGGCAAGAATACTGGAGTGGGTAGCCATTCCCTTCTTCATGGGATCTTTTGGACCCAGGGATCAAACTCAGGTCTCCTGCATTGCAGGCAGATTCTTTACCATCTGAGCCACCAGGGAAGCCCTTAGGGAAGAAGATGCAGCTGATATCACGTGTACACTTGATCAAAATCAAATGCCGCTGTGGTCGGGCAGGGCATATATATAAGTAAAACACACTTGGAGTGAAGAGGAGAGAGAGGAGCTCCTCCCTCACCCCCACTGTAGCTCTAGCATCTTCTGGTCACATGGGAAGGGGGCACCATGCTGTCAGATCTTAATTTCCCCGGAAAAGCCAGGAATCCAGATACTTGATGTGAAATCACCTTGGTTATTGGCAGATCATTAAAAAAGCAAAAGGAAAAGCGTCACACAAGCCAAGCAGAGCAGACCAGCAGGCCACGAATGCTGGCACCCTGCAGCCTGTGTTCCTGCTCCATTCTGAGGTCAGGTTGGATCTGAGCATCTCCCTGAATATCATCCTCGACAGGCTAATTATTCTGAGCGTCTGTCCTGGAAGTCATGGCTTTTATACTCACACATTCTTACCTTGTTTTTATTAATATTTCTAGTTCCCCACTTTACAGCTCTGCCTCACGACCTGTTGTCACCCAAATTATTATTATCAGCAGCTGGATTTGACAGGTTTTCTCAGTTCTGCTCCCATTATTATTCTACTCAATCTCCCCCCTGTTTTGCTGTATTTTATACATGCACAAAGACATATTGGGAGCTTCAAATGCATTCAGCACCAAGCAGTTCATTTAATACAGTGATCGCTTAGTGCCCTTTGCAACAATTGCATTTAAAATGTATCGTTCTTTTATTTACTGCTCTGGTCCACACTCTCGGCTTGATGCTAACATTTCTTGACTTACCATTCAATCAATAATTCCAGAGAACAATTGGTTTCCCTGAACTCTCCCACAAATGTCCTTAATTTCCTTGCTTTAATTCCCAGAGTCATTCGTATTAACTCCCCAGTCTAGTGAGGTTACAGCTTTGCGGCTCTCGGCTGTTGGCTGAAAAGGACCCATACAAAATGCTAAAGATCCTTCAAGCTTGTGTTTCTCAGTAGGTCTATAGCATCTTCTCTTTCTGCCTCTTATTTTTAATCCTTCAAAGCAAAACTATTTAATGTATGTATTTGAAAGTAATCTCATTTTGAATTCATATGGGTCATCATTTAAAAAATTACCAAGCCACATATGTACCCAAAAGTATGATAAACACCAGGCCTATTTAGGATATGGAGAAACTTAGAAACTCTTTCCTATAAATTTTCCATAAGGATATATGCTGAAGCTAGAAACATAGAGTGCCAGTGGCAATTGCTTTTCCTAGCAATTTGCTTTTACAAATAAAAGATGTGCTCTCAAAATTGGATATTAACAGTATACAGTGGAAATTGACATGAGCAATGTTTCCGCACCGTGTTGTTAGGTTTCCAGGTATCGGTGAAGAGTTGGCTCAGTGAAAATCAATGATTTTATTAATATATACAGGACCCAGCTCCTCTTCCTGCTTAGAGGCTCTTTAATGAGGTCGATGCTGCAAACACAGGGTTTTAAAAAAAGTGGAATAAATGGCATGTCAGTTCTGTTAAGTCATGGTTGGTGCTGTATTTTTTCCCTTTTCCTCCCCAAATGGAGCACGCTAAATAACCAGAGTCCTCGGATATATATGGTTTTGTTAAAAGAGGCTCCTGTATCCTGAATTAAGTCGTAAAAATGAGGTAGAGACAAAGCTGTATGTGCCCCCCAAAACCACCCAAATGCCCAGATCTCTCAGTGCCTGCACAGCGGGTTCTCTCCAGCACGCCCAGCATCACAGAGCTCATTAGTGTCATGATGGGTGTGAAGTTAACTTCCAGAGCTGCTGAGAGATCTAATTAGATGGAATGACTGATTGTTAAACACTTTAGGCTCTGGATGGCACTCACTTTGCAAAATAAATCAAGTTTCCTATGTATGCGTCCGGGTCTTGTGGGCTGGAAGAAAAAAACATGCAACCCCGTATTTGTCAGAGAGTCAAATTCTCCTCACTAAGGTTAAAAGTACATTTTGTTGTTGTCAAGGGTGAGCAAGAGAACACTTTGACTTTATATGTAGCTCCTTAGGCAATACTATTTAGTTACCAAGTTTTAACTGGAATATTTTATTCTTCTAAGAGAGGAGAAGCATGTAGAGTTGGGGAGTTTTTTAAAAACTGATTTTATTTATTTATTTTTGGCCATGCTGGGTCTTTGTTCCATATGGACTTTTCTGTAGTTGCATGAGTAGGGGCTACTCTTTAGCTGTGGGGTGTGGGGTTTGCCGCTGTGGTGGCCTCTCTCGGGGAGCACGGGCTCTAGGGTGAGAAGGCTTCAGTGGTTGTGGCTCCTGGGCTCAAGAGCACTAGCTCAGTAGTTGTGCTGCACATGCTTAGTTGATCTGTGGTGTATGGGATCTTCCCGGACCAGGGATCGAACCTCTGTCTCCTGCATTGGCAGGCATATTCTTTACCACTGAGCCACCAATAGAGAGAGAAGCGCCCCCTCTTTCTCTGTTTCTAATTGGATACTTCAAAAGTGATACATGTCATATCCTGTTCACGGATGAAGTGCAGCTAGAAGTGCCATGACTCACTGTCTACTTCAAAGCCGCAGCGCCTCCAGAGCACAGGCAATCTGTCTCTGGCAGAGATGCCGCAGTGCGTGGGGCCTGGGCTTGGATGAGAATTCATGACCTTCGGCATGCATTGGTTATTAAGATTTCATAAGTGTTACAGTACATTGTCATAATATTATGTCACTTCCTCCCAAAGTATGGAAGAGATCATGACAACATGTATCTCGTCAGACTATTAACCGTGGAGGCTGATTAACGCAGACAGCCGACGGGAATCCTTCAGGTACGGGGAACGTTCCAAGGGCTGGCATTCCAATGAGACTCATGCAGATGGCTGCGCTGACATCCGTGCCCATTTCTTTGGAAGAATTTAATTTAGAGCAAAGAGAACGCTTTGTTTCTCCTGTGGCTTCATTTTCTGAAGCTCATCCTTACCTGGGCAGTCTGTTCCTTTTTTTTTTTTTTTTTTTGGGCAGTCTGTTCCTTAAGTTCACGAGTCAGTTCTATTCCACAGTGATACCAGCATGAGTGTGCAAGGGGGTGTGCTACAAACAATGTTTAGCATGACGTTGTTTGTGTTGGGGGATTGTGAGTCACCATCTCACAGTGCAGGAGTGGAGGAACAGGTGAGTGCATTGTGGTGCATTCATAATGGAGTACGATGGAGTCATGAGATGGTGGGACAATCCTGTGTACTAATGCGGGAAGGGTCCTAGTATGTTGTTGTGTGAAAACAAATTGTAGGTTGATGTGCATCGCTGAATCTTAGTTTTGTTAAAAAGACTGTAGGAAACCCAAGTTTCCTGTGTGTGGGAGTGTGTGTTTCTTTTTCTGCATGCAAATAGGTGCATGTGTGTACACATGTTCTCATGTACATATGTGTGCACATGTGTGTATAGGTGCATTGCATGCATGTTTGAGTATACGCTGTCTCTGTGTGTACATATGTGGATGTATGTGCATGTATGTCTCTCTGTGCTTGCATGTGAGTACACGAGTTTAGGTGTGTGCTCATGTGTGCACTCATGCCTCACAGAATGTGTCTGGACAACCACTCCTGCCTGCATCAGTCTTCTGTTGTCACTCCATAGATAGCTTTGCATTTGGGTGTGGCTTTCACTTTATATATGACTGTGCTCTGCATTTATTACAGCTGACCTGGATTATTTTGTAATAAACATAAACAACCAAAAACCTACAGTACCAGGGACAAAAAATGTGTGGTCCTTCTGGGGTGGGAGAAAGTGAAGCACTTGAGAGAAAATATTAGACCCGCTCCATCATGAGATTTGGTCTTCTCTGATGGCTCAGTAAGTAAAGAATCCACCTGCAATGGAGGAGATGCCGGAGAAGCAGTTTTGATCCCTGGGTCAAGAAGATATCCTGGAGGAGGAAAATGGCAACCCACTCCAGTATTCTTGCCTGGAAAATCCCATGGACAGAGGAGCCTGGCGGACTACAGTTGAAAGAGTTGCAGAGAGTCAAACACACTTGAGCAGCTAAGCACACATTGTGAGGTGTGTCCGACGATGCTGTTTGGGGAGGACTGCCCTTGGCTCTTTACGGAAGGAGGTGGCCACGGCCTCTGGCTCCATGGGGGAGGGACTCCCCTCTTTAGGGTATGAGGGTCTGCAGACTTGAGAGTCAACAGCCGGTGCTTGTTGTATCAGCAGTAGTAATAATAAGCTTCATTGTCATCATACTCTCTCTCCTCAGCTTCCGTTTGTTTTCCAGCCAAGCAGCTGAATGGGGAAGGGAGGATAGTGGACCCTGCCGCATATGGGTCACTTCTGCACACACTCAGGAGGGCCCAGAGGTAACTCCCAGCATCTCCCCTCTGCCTGCACTTTGCAGGGTTGCTGCTTTTTAGAGCAAGGTGGCCTTCCTCTCCAGGGCCTGCAGCTGCTAGGTCTGGTCTCGGATGTTTCTGGCTCCTCTCCCACTCGGGGGGCTGGGAACCCCTGCAGGGGCTTGGAGCATTGGGGTGGGCAGTGTTGGAGCCCCGAGGGAATGGACAGAGCCCTGGAATATCAGGGAAGTTGCTTGTGGGTCGGCTGCTGGAAACAGCTGCTGAGGGACCCCGCCTTCCTCTCTGGGGTGTCTGCATGAATCCTCAGGCCTTTGGAGAAGGAACTGATGAGAATCCAGGTCAGGCAGGTACATGCAGAGAGGAAGGTCCACAGGTGAGTGGGGATGATACAGTCAGGGTCTCACGATGCCCAGACTCACCTGTGAGGGTGGCTCTGGGACCTGGCTCTCCCAGTCTCTCCAGCACCCTACCCTCTCACTCCCAGGACTCAGGGCTCACAATCTGCTGCAGTAGCCAGGGAGGCTTCCCCGTCAGACCAAATGTGGAGCTCAGCCCAAGGTGATGAAATAGGTGGAGTGTGTGGGTTTGTGTGGGAGAACACGTGTGTGCATGAATGTGTAAGTGTGTGCATCTGTGTGCAAGCATATAGGGTGGAGCTGGTGGTGGGTGGGCACAGCTGAACCACGTGGATTGAAAGGTGGGAGGGTGGTTTCCCAAAGGAACACCAGGTGTCACCAAGCTGGAGGGATGCAGGTGATCCTGCAGCCCGGTCCTGTAGAGATGGGGTCAGGAGAATGACCTCATGGCCTGCAGGGCTATACAGCTCTTGGGCTTCCCCTCCAAGAAGGACTGCCCCGCTCCCAGAGGACCTTGTCTCCAGGATTTGAACTTGAGACCCCAGAGCTGATTTCCTTGGTCCCAGAAGCAGGGCCTCACTTACCTGCAGCCTGCTGAATGAGAACCTCTCTGTCACTGAGACGCAGGGTATTTGAAGATACTTTGGACGTGGGTCCAGCCACAGTGCAGGCTTTAATTAGGATCCCTCTTTGTTAATCAGGGTAATCATTGCCAGCGTGGTGATTTATCGGCTCTTCAGGGGCCTCGCCTTGGCACGGTGATTAGACCTGCTCTGATAGCAGCCAGGACGCTTCTTCATTTTAATGACAGAGGAAACAATGTTTGTGAAGGAGATAACTTCATTCTTCCCTCTCAATGGTTGTGAGGCTTTGAGCTGGGAGGAAGAGCATCTTAGGAAGAAATGAGGACTCCTCCTGGAAGCCAGGGGTTCACTCAACAGCCGGGGGAAGTAACCTCTGATTGCATGTGTCTGGTTGAGGGTCAGACTCATTCAAGCTCTGTTCTTTGGCCTGTGCTCTTGGCCAGCTGGGAAAACATATGCACCTCCTCCCTAGCACTGGTGTGTCCGTCACCAGGCAGGGCAGGACGTGGGGCCCTGGTCTGAACTTGTGTCATGGATGCAATACCTTGGGGGAAAAGTGAATATTTAGAGGTGGCCTGCTTCTCTTTTTACTGCATCCTTCTCAAAAACCTTATTCCTGACAGTTTTGCAGATAAGCTGAGCTGGCTTTCCACAGAAGAGCCCTGAATGTGGGTGTTTCTTGCATAAGTAGATGCATTTGAGGCATCCCCAGGCACTCGGCACCTGAGGGGTGTGATCAGCTCGCTGCTCAATGCAGGCCCTGCCGCTGCATGCTCTGGGGCTCCCAGGGCAGAGGGAGAGGTGGGCCGCAGTAACCAGGATGCCCACAGCCTCAGCTTTGGTGGAGCCTCTATTTGAGAAACGAGTGTCCTGTGTGCCTGCTGGGACGGTGACCCCAGAATCATCTCCGAGGTGTCCAGTTACTGGAAGGGGTCGTGTGCACTGACCCAGGGCCAGTCTCCCGCCAGGATGGTGAGGCCCTTCCGATGGAAGGCTCAGAGGGCAGAAAGGCCAGTGGTCACTCCCTCGAAGCGAGCTGGGTAGACCAGGGGGCAGGGGTGGCTGACAGTCAGGACTTGCTATTACTAGGCCATTCTGGCTGCAGGCGTGCACCTTGGACATCATCTGTGCTATGGGGGCCTGGGCAGTACCACCTTTCCATGGCTAGAGGCAGTAGGCAAAGGTCTAGAAGCAGGCAGCTTCTAGAGCCCAGGCAGCTCAGGGGTCATGCAAGTGGTGACATGGCAGTCCCTTTTGGTGCTGGAAGCAAGCACAAACCCCAACTGTTTCTTCCAGTTGCCTGGATTTCTGACTATGAACTAGGACTCCACCCCTTTGCAGGGAGAAGTGTCAGTCCTGAGGGTACCATGAAGGGTCTTTGCTCCTCCAACTCCACACGAGTCCTGTGAACACAAGCCAGACCCTAGGGCCTCTCAGATGAGTTGGGGAGGGACCCCAGTAGACGTTGTAGGGAGGCAGGACTGGACTTCTCCATCTGGACTTGGAGGAGCTCCTGCTGTATTGGGGGGCATATGGGAGGCAAGAACTCTGGGGTCTGCCATCATTTAGGTACCAGGGGCAAAGATGTTTTTGCTTCTCTCCAACTCATCAGGAGCATCCAGGATCATGTCTATGAGTGAACAGTCACTGACCAAGTAAGGGATTTAGTTACTGGGCAGTGGTGCATGATGGCACACATTCCTCCTTCCTAGGTTGGTCCTGTGTCCAGCAGAAAGCATCCAAAACTGAAAGAGGAGCCTCTGGACAGTCATAGGCTGCTTGGCATCCGGCCAATTATAGTCATCAATAGGCAGTGATCTAGAACTTGGGGCAGGCCATTCTGACTCGTTTTATGTTTATAACTCTTAGAAAGAGTGTGTGATTTACTGTTAGTGTTTCATCTAGCTGTGGGCTACATGCTCCCACAGTATCCTTGGCTTGGTGATTTGCAAAGAGAGGGCTGTTTCTGCTACAGTTTGCACTGGAGCCAGGAAAGCAGATCCCAGCGAGCTGATTCCACAAAGGACAGATGGGAGAAGAAGGAGGCTGATGGGACAGGATGACGCAACTTCCACATCCGATGACATGTGAGGAATGCAACATCCACTTGCTGCTGTGAAAAGGCTAACCCTGCTCTGCAAACAAGAGCTGGTAAGACACATAGAGCATGTGCCATCATTTGAGATGCATGGGTGCATTAGTGGGCTTTGCAGTGGTGACACCCAGATATTTGGTCAAACATTATTCTAGGAATCTGCAAGGGTGTTTCTGGATGAGGTGCACTGAGTGAACTGAGGACAGCAGATTGCCCTCCTCAGTGTAGGTGGGCCACATCCAATCAGTTGAAGGCATGAGTAAAGCAGAAGGCTGAGTAAGAGGAACTCCTTTGTTTGACTGCTGATCTAGGACACTGGTCCTCTCCTGCCTTCAGGCCTAAGCTGAAACTTCAGCTTCTCCAGCTTGTTGATTGCAGATCTAGGGATTTCCCAACCTCCGTAATCATGGGAGCCAATTCTCTAGAGTAAATCTCTTTCTCTCTCTAAACATCCTGTTTCTTGGGGAACTCTGATGAACACAAGCCTCCAGGGTGGGCCATCCAACGGCAGCACTGCAGAGACTCCACGCCCATGCCAGGTCCATGATAAAGTGTGTATAGAGTGGGGGCTATAGGGCCCCAAACCTGGGGATCTACCTTCTGACCTGGGGCTCATTGGTCATTTGGACCATAGACCCTTGAAGGGGGGCTCTATGAAGCTTCCACTGTAAGCTCAGTTCAACCTCCCTGGACTTCGGATCCCTAAGGAGCATCCCTGGGGCCACATCCCATGTGAGGGTGGGACCTGAATCCCCCTGACTACTCAGGACTCATTGTCTCCATCTTCATCTTCATCTTCTGGTTGGCTCTGCTTCCTCATGTTCAAAGGCATCAACTAGCTGTTCCTAGGATTCCCAGGTGGCTCTGTGAAGAATCCATCTGCCAACGCAGGAGACCCAGGGGATGCTGGTTCAATCCCTGAGTTGGGAAGATCCCCTGGATGAAGAATGGCAACCTACTCCAATACTTTTGCCTGTATTCAAATATCTCCATCCTGTTCAAAGGCACCAGCTCTTCCTCTTCCCCTCTGGGACTCCTCCATGAATCTAAGCTCTCCTCAATCCTGTGTTCTCCAGGCAGCCTCTCTATGAGGCCCTGCCTTTGGGACAAGGGCACACATGCATTCTCAGAGAGAAGACAAAAACGCCATGTCCCCAAAATCTCATCCTTTCACAGGAGCGTGAGCTGCCTGTGACATCACACAGTTTGCACAGAGAGCACAGTTTGGATGGCTGCCTGGCCTCTACTTTCACTGGAAGTTCTGAGTCAGTGACTGTTCTTTTGAAAGAATTACAATTACTCCCAAGTTGACCTCATCTTGAATTCAGCCCACAGGAAAGTGCCCACAGGGATCCACTTATTAAAAACAGGTGGGGAGAGCAGTGAGCCATCTTCTCCCAGCAGAGAAGTGTGGTCAAAGGGAATTTCACATTTTATTTCTGTGGTTTGGAGCTATTTTCTTACTGTAAGAAGCTATACGATTTCATAACAAAACTTGAACGCAAGTTAATGCGGTTCATAATTAGTACATAGTAAGAATTTATAGTGAAACGCATGTCCCCTACCTGCTTGGAATCAGTGTGTGCCCTTAAGCAGGTAATGCCTGTCCCTGGTAATTATATTTGTACTGAGGTTTGTCCACTACATCTAACTTTCCTCCTAAAGATTATAAAGAAATGTTTTAAGCCAAAGCTTGCCTGCATCACAAATTCTGAAGTAGCAGAGTCCACATTAGCGACAATTTCCTCCATTTAGAGTTGTTATCAGGGACCCAATCAGTTACTCCTGGCTTGCTGGGTCCTGTGTGCTACATATTTGGAGAAAGAACAAATGGAGGTGCGTTCATTTTGCTGAATAAACAGGTAAAATATGTCAAGAGCACAAACACTTATTTTGCCTTAGGCTTATAATATCCTGTTCCATGTCTGTTGCAGAAAAGAGAAAAAAAAAACAAACACATTTTATCTTTTGATTTATAATTCATACAGTTGGTACACTAGATCTTCTGATGGTCTCAATTGTTAATGTTTTCTCTTTGTAAGACAGGGTTTGAGCAACGTCAATATTTTAATGTTGATAGCTAATGCTTGCTTGACATAATTTGTATAATACTCCCTTTAGAAACTGAAAGGAAAAGAAAGCACCTTTCCTGAAATAAAGTTTTGGGGGATGAAGATATCCACCACATTCAACATTCAGGATCCATTTATCTCAGGATTTTAAAGAAATATTAGAAATATTCACAGCGGCAAGATATCACTAGTGCAGTCTACAAGATAAATTAGAAACAATGGTATCTCGCCTTTGATTTATTACCCAGAAAATGTAAATGTGATTCTATGAATATTACTCAATGAGTGAAAAATGCCAAGGGTAGTTTACTGTGATTATTCTAGGCTAAAAGCTCTGTCCAGTTGTTCTATCAATAGTCTGGTTGCTAGGAAATTTAGGTGGCATCCTTCTCTTGAAGAATACTGGAAATTTTATCCTGTCTCCTGGCAGAGATGAGAGGAACAGAATGGGCTGTATGTGACTGCCAACAGGAGGGCTGTGATTTCCCAGCTGAAAGGTTTTGCTGGACGGTGATAGCTAAGGTAGTGCAGAGTATAACAAAATGTTGAGCACCCACCCAAGCTCAGTGATAATGGTGGTTTACCTGCATTTCCTTAGGCTAATATTGCTGGATATATGGGGTCACTCTCTCCACTGGGCTGGTGGCCCCTGTGTCTGATGTGAAAACTGGGCAGCAGCAGCAGTATCCAGTCGTCAGAGAATTATCATGAAATTGTCTAGATAAGCTGATCAGAATTGGTGCATTTTGCACAAGAGTAAAGATTAAATAAGGGGCTTCCCAGGTGGTTCAGCAGTAAAGAATCACCTGCCAATGTAGGAGGCACAGCTTTGAGCCCTGGGTTGGAAAGATCTCCTGGAGAAGGAAACAGCAACCCACTCCAGTATTCTTGCCTGGGAAATTTCATGGACAGAGGAATCTGGTGGGCTACAGTCCATGGGGTCACAAAGAATTAGATTTGACTTAGTGACTAAACATCAACAGCAACAACCTTTAAACACTGTACAAAATTGAAATTAAAAAAAAGAAGTGAGTTCCTCAGGGGCTTCCTTGATAGTTCAGTTGGTAAAGAATCTGCCTGCAATCCAGGAGACCCCAGTTTGACTTCTGAGTTCCCCAGAGGGGAGCACAGATTCACATCTGACAGGTAGGAGCTCTGGTTCCCCTGCAGGCTTCAGGGTGGGAGGTCTTCCCTTTCCTTCCTTAGTGAGGCTGAGAGTACTTGTGTGTTTCAGACTCTTGAGGTTAGGAGAGAGAGTGGGTGTCTCTGGTCCAAATGCCCTGCTTTGTTTCAAGTACTGCTTAATCACATTCTCCATTTAGCCCCTTATCCTGGAGCAGAGCCTCATTCTGGAGGTATATTTTGTCTTCCAGAGCAGAGGAACTTTGTCTAACTCAGAGCATTTCCATTTCAAACAACCATGGAGCCCAATGTGGGCAATTCAATTCTGGCTGAATCACTCTAGACTCAAAATCAAGTGTGTGCTCAGTCATGTTTGACTCTTTTGTGACCCCATGGACTGCAGCTCATCAGGCTCCTCTGTCCATGGAATTTTCCAGGCAATAATAATGGAGTGGGTTGCCATTCCCTTCTCCAAGGGAACTTTCCAATCCAGGGATCGAACCCATAGCTCCTGCATTGGCAGGCAGGTTCTTTGCCAACTGCACCACCTGAGATGCCACCTAGACTCTAAACGTTCCTTTAAAAGTACAGTGGTTCCGTGTCCTGACTATTATAAACAGTGCTGCGATGAACATTGGGGTGCATGTGTCTCTTTCAGATCTGGTTTCCTCAGTGTGTATGCCCAGAAGTGGGATTGCTGGGTCATATGGCAGTTCTAATTCCAGTTTTTTAAGAAATCTCCACACTGTTCTCCATAGCGGCTGTACTAGTTTGCATTCCCACCAACAGTGTAAGAGGGTTCCTTTTTCTCCACACCCTCTCCAGCATTTATTGCTTGTAGACTTTTGGATAGCAGCCATCCTGACTGGCATGTAATGGTACCTCATTGTGGTTTTGATTTGCTTTTCTCTGACAACCTAGATGCCCATCAGCAGACGAATGGATAAGGAAGCTGTGGTACATATACACCATGGAATATTACTCAGCCATTAAAAAGAATTCATTTGAATCAGTTCTAATGAGATGGATGAAACTGGAGCCCATTATACAGAGTGAAGTAAGCCAGAAAGATAAAGACCATTACAGTATACTAACACATATATATGGAATTTAGAAAGATGGTAATGATAACCCTATATGCAAAACAGAAAAGAGACACAGATGTACAGAACAGACTTTTTTCGGTGGTAGAAGGTGAGGGGGGATTTTGAAGAGACACAGCACGAACAGTATATTATTAGAGAGAAACACATCACACCAGCCCAGCTGGATGCATGAGACAAGTGCTTGGGCCTGGTGCACTGGGGAAGACCCAGAGGAATTGGGTGGAGAGGGAGGTGGGAGGGGGGATCGGGATGGGGAATACATGTAAATCCATGGCTGATTCATGTCAATGTATGACAAAACCACTAGAATATTGTAAAGTAATTAGCCTCCAACTAATAAAAATAAATGAAGAAAAAAAAAAGAATTAAAAAAAAAAAGTACAGTGGTGAACCAGAAAATTACTAGAGCTAATCAATGAATATAGTAAAGTTGTAGGATATAAAATTAATACACAGAAATCCCTATATACTAATAATGTGTATAGTGCATAGTGCATTCCTATACACTAACAATGAGAAAACAGAAAGAGAAATAAAGGAAACAGTTCCATTTACCATTTCGGTGAAAAGAATATAATACTTAGGGATAAATTTACCTAAAGAAACAAAAGACCCATATATAGAAAACTATAAAACACTGATGAAAGAAATCAAGGATGGCACAAATAGATGGAGAAATATACCATGTTCATGAATCAGAAGAATCAATATACTGAAAATAAGTATACTGCCCAAAGCAATCTATAGATTCAATGCAATCCCTATCAAGCTACCAATGGTAATTTTCACAGAACTAGAACAAATAATTTCACAATTTGTATGGAAGCACAAAATAGCTCAAATAGCCAAAGAAATCCTGAGAAAGAAGAATGGAACTGGAGGAATCAACCTGCTTGACTTCAGACTATACTATAAAGCAACAGACAGTCATCAAGACAGTATGGTACTGACACAAAAACAGAAGTATAGATCAATGGAACAAAATAGAAAGCCTAGAGATAAATCCACACACCTAAGCACACCTTATCTTTGACAAAGGAGGTAAAAAATATACATGAAGAAAAGACAATCTCTTTAACAAGTGGTGCAGGGAAAACTGGTCAACCACCTGTAAAAGAATGAAACTAGAACACTTTCTAACACCATACACAAACATAAACTGAAAATGGATTAAAGATCTAAATGTAAGACCAGAAACATAAAGCTCCTAGAGGAAAACATAGGCAGAACACTCTCTGACATAAATCACAGCAAGATCCTCTATGAGCAGAGTAATGGACATAAAAGCAAAAATAAACAAATGGGGCCTAATTAAACTTAAAAGCTTTTGCACAATGAAGGAAACTACAAGCAAAGTGAAAAGGCAGCCTTCAGAATGGGAGAAAATAATAGCAAACAAAGCAACTGACAAAGAATCAATCTCAAAAATATAGAAGCAACCCCTGCAGCTCAATTCCAGAAAAATAAACAACCCAATCAAACAAAGGGCCAAAGAACTAAACAGACATTTCTCCAAACAAGATATACAGATGGCTAACAAACATATGAAAAGATGCTCAACATCACTTATTATCAGAGAAATGCAAATCAAAGCCACAAAGAGGAACCATCTCACACTGGTCATAATGGCTGCTATGAAAAAGTCTACAAATAATAAATGCTAGAGATGGTGTGGAGAAAAGGGAACTCTCTTACACTGTTCATGGAAATGCAAACTAGTACAGCCACTATGGAGAACAGTGTGGAGCTTCCTTAAAACACTGAAAATAGAATTGCCATATGACATAGCAATCTCACTGCTGGGCATATGCACTGAGGAAACCAGATTTGAAAGAGATGTTCAGTGCAGCACTGTTTACAGTAGCTAGGACATGGAAGCAACCGAGATCTCCATTGGCAGACGAATGGATAAGAAAGCTGTGGTACATATACACAATGGAATATTGCTCAACTATAAAAAAGAATACATTTGGGTCAGTTCTAATGAGGTGGATGAAATTGGAGCCTATTATACAGAGTGAAGTAAGTCAGAAAGAAAAACACCAATACAGTACATTAACGCATATATATGGAATTTAGAAAGATGGTAACAATGACCCTATATTTGAGATATGGAAAGAGACACAGATATAAAGAACAGACTTTTGACTCTGTGGGAGGAGGCGAGGGTGGGATGATTTGAGAGAACAGCATTGAAATGTGTATTACCTTATGTGAAATAGATGACCAGTCCAAGTACAATGCATGAAACAGGGCACTCAAAGCCAGTGCACTGGGACAACCCAGAGGGATGGGATGGGGAGGCAGGTGGGAGGGGTTTTGGTATGGGGAGACACATGTACACCTGTGGCTGATTCATGTCAATGTATGGCAAAAACCACCAAAATATTGTAAAGCAATTTGCCTCCAATTAAAATAAATTAATTTAAAGAAAAGGTAAAGTGGTGAGTGTGTCTATCAATTTCTCAATATTCAAAGAATAGGAGTGCCTCTTGGGTCCTCAATAAATTACTACAAAGAGCTTAATCTGCGTGCACGTGGCCCAAGGCTGCCCATGTGACATGTCTGTGCCACTGACGTATTGTTTCCAGCTGGCCTGAGTCCCCTGGCTTTTCTTCCTCAGTGGGCTTCAGTGGCCTTGATGAGATCCCGAGAAGCAGCAAGGGCCCTGGTGATACACGGAGACAGCAGCCCGTCAAACAGCATGGAGACAGCAGGCTTTGAAAATAAACTGAGAAAGATAAATAAGGATACAAATCTCCTAAAGCAATAAAGAAGACTTTGACATTTCAGAGCCAATATGGTATCAGAAATAGATTTTTTATCTCTATTTTTCATGTGCCCTTCAGTCTATAGATCACAATTCAGTAAAGCAAATAAAAGGACTGATGTTCTGGGGTCTGTATTTTACACAAGATGAAGACATCATGGTAAAGCCTTCTCTTATATGTTGGTAAATAAAAGAATACTATTACAAGAGGTAATCAAAGAAATAAGAAATATAATCGCCATTGAGGAAACAGACTGCCACTCTGGGCAGGCTCTCAGGAAAGGCATAGATACCAAGGCAGGATGAATTTGTATTTTCTCTCCCTGGTTTGCTATGTCTCTTGCTGACATAAATAGAAACCTAGTACTTCTGTGTCCATGGGACTGAGCATCCCACAAATCACAGAGCACAGCATGGTTCCTGCTCTGACCCTGCAGAATAAACATTCCGAGTTCTGGGACTCTCAGCCAATGCACACTCTAGGGCTTTCAAAGAGTCTGGGGACTTGTGATGACCATTGTCTGGAGGAGGAAAGGTCAGAACCAAGACTTAGCCAAGGAGGAGGGTAGGGGTGACAGAGGCAGGCGTGCAGGGGAGGGAGCTTGGTGCAATGAATCCATGTTGGACAGATATTAACAGGAGGCACCTGCTTGGCTTCCACTTTGGAACAGCCCCTAGATCCCCAGTTTCTAGAGCATTCCTCAATGTTACCAGACAGCCATGATGATCTAGGTACATCGGTGAGCTGTACTTGGTCTCTTATAACCCACACTCACCCCATTTGATCCCCTCCTCAAATTAATCTACCCAGCATGGTTCAGTGAAGCATGCTACTGTCTTATATCCATTACCCTTGGGGGGTTATGTTCGTGGGGACTCAGCACCCCGAGTTTGGATCTTGCAGCCTCCCTTGGAAAGAGTCATGACTACAAATAAGAGTGTGGCCCTCCCTTCCCTTTTTCTGAAATGTACACTGGTCGGGGTACTGTAATTCAGCCTGTGCCAATGTGGAATTCATAAGGGCAGGCTACAGACTCAATAAAAGTCCCAATAAAAGGGCAGAATACAGACCCAATAAAAGTCTATGAAAGGGTCAGTATGGGTTCAGGGAGAAGCCACTCAAGGAGGACTTGCTTCTCACTACACGTGGCAGCCTGGGTTTGCAGTGAAGCCCTTGGGGTGTCACCCTGCCCTTGTCCCTCCTCTGTCTGTCCTCGCCTCTTGAGATGGTCTGGGCACTGGCTTGTTCCACTGGGTAGATGGCTTTGTGGTTTTCTCCAGCTTTCCTAAATCTCGATATGTTTTGCAGAAGTAAAGGATGGCATAATTTATCACAGTTGAACATGTGCTTTGTTCAATGACAGGGTAATTAGACATTCTTTCAGCAGACACATTAAATATATACTTATGCATTAAAGCTCTGTGTCTCCGATCAGCACTGCTGATTTATGCTTTATGCTTGGATCTTTGCCTGTTGATAGCCATATAAAATGAAACTTGCATGCCAAGACATAAAAGTGACAGGGAAGAAGAAATGGCTTCCATATGCTAAGTCAAGTTAAGGGGAGGGGTGGGGGGTTGTCTAGGGGGATGGGGACACATGCACATACATGTATGTATATGTATGTATGAGTATGTAAACACTTAGCCCTCCTGAACAGACTGGGGCTTGAATCTTTTCTCCCTTCCTCTGTAAGTATTAATTATGCAGTGATCAAAATAATTTTGCATGCATAATGCTGACCTCTTTCACTAGAGGGCAACACAACTCCAGCTTCAGGAGCCTCTACCTCTGCTTCCAATGACAGGAAGCATTTAATAAGATGCTGCACGGGTTTTATAATGAACACCCTATTAATTTTACATAAGTGCAAAGTTACTTTTGAAAATCCTGCAACACTTCTGAATACACATGAATTGGCCTTCTCAACAGTTGGCAAGCAGCTGTTCCTTCACTTTTTTTCCCTGTGGACAGGGCACCACCCTGTTTTCACTGGGAGTGCATTCTTATAAGAGGCAGGGCACTTCCCAAGGAGTATTGCATGCGTGCTAAGTTGCTTCAGTCATGTCCGACTCTGTGATTCCATGGACTGTAGCCCAGCAGGCTCCTCTGTCCATGGCATTTCCCTGGCAAGAATATTGGAGTGGGTTACCATTTCTATCTCCAAGGGATCTTCTCAACCCAGGGATCAAACCCACGTCTCTCATGTCTCTTGCATTGGCAGGTGGGTTCTTTACCACTAGTGCCACTTTTCAACCTCACCCATGCCTGCCTGCTCTGGAGCAGAATGACATCTCAGCATCCCAGAAGTACATGGCTGAGGCTGAGCTGTAGCTTGCAAAGGCTCCTACAGTTCTGCCACTCTCTGAGCATCTCAGGATAAAGCTTGCTCTTTGAGCATGCTCCTGGCTTCCTGTTCCACCCCTCCCTCTCACTCAGCCTCAGGAGGGATTCTTGGGGGTGGGAACAGTGGTAGGAGCTGCAGGTTTCAGGGTGTGGATCTGTGGAACTTTGGGTCTTTTTCAGGAGCCTTGGAGTTTAATAGGGAGGATCCTAGCTGATCTTCATCTCTGCCCCAAACATTGAAGGTAGTTCACCCACCACCAGAACACACATCAGCTTTGCTCATTCAATTTTTAAAAGTTTGTTTGCTTTAACAAGTGAGGCTCCTGCAGTTCTCTCTGACTTGTCAGTAAGGAGAACCTACTTGCCACCATGCTCTGCTGAGGAGGAAAACCTTTAAAAACCCTGAGAAACTGATTATATAAATTCTGCCAATTGAAACCTCATTACAGATATCTGTCTTTTTTTCCCCCAAATATGTTAAAAATGTTAGGAATCGTTAGAGGAATGAAACAAAGCTGCAAGTTCCGAGTCTCTGTGCCGAATGTTACATATGCAGAGAAAACACTGAACTTCTTTTCTGAGAAGCATTTCAGGCCAAGATGAATAATGAGGCCCGGTTCTCCTTTGGAGGAGAAGCATGGCATTCTACAAACAGCCTTACTCAGCATTTGTAGTTTTGCTTCCAGAAATAACCATGGCCTTTTCTTTGAAGTAAGTTCTTTGAAAGAGGAGCTCAGGTTTGGATGTGTGGGTCCTGGGGAGTGTGGAGGGGTAAAAACGCACACGTGTGTTTTCTCACCAGACAGCTGACACCCTTGGAGAAATGGGGGACAGAGACTGTGCAGTTGTGAAACAGATGAGAACATCCAGGGTGTTTTCAATGTGAACTTGGTGTCCTGACATGCCAAGCCCTTGATCAGTGGCAGCAATGAGAGCTGCGTGCTTAGTCACTAAGTCATGTCTGACTCTTGTGACCTCATGGACTGTTGCCCACTAGGTTCTTCTCTCCATGGGATTCTCCAGGCAAGAATATTGGAGTGGGTTGCCATGTTCTCCTCCAGGGGATCTTTCTGACCCAGGGATCGAACCTGGGTCTCCTATGTCTCTTGCATTGGCAGGTAGATTCTTTACCTGATGAGCCAGGTAGGATCCAGAAGGATCTGGGAAAACCCCCAGAGGCCTCCTTGATGCTTCTTGCTTTCTCCTTTCTCTCTTCTCTGGACAACCCACTATGGTCCAGCAAGGCCAGAGGCCACGCTCATAAGTCACGTGGGTGAGATGCATCTCTCTCTACTGCTTCACTGCTTCCTTTGAAATGTAACTCATTATACAGAAGCAGAACTAAATAAAAAATACTCCAGAGAGGGAACAGATTGTTAGCTATAGATTAGAAGCGCAGCCTAATCCTTCACAAGCATTAAATATTTAACATAATCGCACCACAGGTGCCAGGAAGATGTCGGCATTGTTTAATTAGACTTAATTAAACATAAGGAAAACTCTAATACTAATTCAGTTTGAGTTTTTTCATCGATTACAAAACCTCCCCTCCGAGGTCCCTGCATATTGGCTGTATTGTGCCTCACCCTCGTATTAACTAGAAAACCACTGGGAAAGAGTTGAAAAGTCAGGCAAAAAGAATAGAAGGGTTGTCTATAAACAACAGTACTATATATGTAAGGATCAAAGAAAAAGAATATTTTTACAGTAAAGGGATTGTGTGGACACTTGCCCACATCCAACATCTATAGGTGGGCCTAGGTCTTCTGTCTGTCTCATGTCTCATTCCTGATCTGAAATCTTTTAACTGGGAATGGGGACAGTTGGAACTTGAATTGTGTGGTAGTGTGAACATTCTTTGGTTTTGCCTTTCTTTGGGATTGGAATGAAAGCTGACTTTTTCCAGTCCTGTGGTCACTGCTGAGTTTACCAAATTTGCCTGGCAGATTGAGTGCAGCATTTTAATAGCATCACCTTCTAGGATTTGAAATAGCTCAGCTTGAATCTGTTCATACATACATGTGTGTGTGTGTGTGTGTGTGTGTGTGTGGAGAGCGTTGAGACTGTACTATCCATGTAGGAAAGCTAACAAGAAATGTGGCAAATCATCCCTGGACCACATGTTTTCAATACTGACTCTTAGCCCTGTTAAAGGGCAGGCAAATACATTTGCTACACAAAAGAAATGTTTTAACATTTAGTATGTATCACTGAAATAGTAACCTTTCTTGATAGCAATGCTACAGTGTGAAATTGTTTTAATTTCCTGCACTAATGTCTCCAAAGTGAAAAAGGAACACAGAACTTCAGAAGAAGTCATGCGAAACATGATGTTTAATAAGTAATTTTTTAAAACTTTTGCTACTATAGCACAATTGCAAACGCACATTTCTCATATGAATGAATGTATATTGGTTATAAGAAAGTTGGCTTCTGTCTCCAGGTCAACAATACAGGTTTTGCAAACTGGGACAAAAGCTCTTTGGTTATATAGTACCATTGATATAAAAATTTAATTCTGAGAATTTCATCCTAAAGAAATAATCATGGATACCCTCAAAGATTAACTGGACAGATGTTCATTGCAGTGTTGTTTAACATAACAAAAAAAGAGAAATAATCTAAGTGTTTAATCTTTACCTAAGAATTTATAAACACTTACATTTTAGAAAAATATTTCATGCCATGAGGAATCTAGCTGCCATTTTGGCTTCAAAGCACATAGATGCTCTTTGGAATTTTGTAATTTCACACAGGTAAGAGGCAGAAGTTTCACCCCTTTAGGAGGTTAGCCAGAGGGAGGGGAGTTCTTTTCCCACTCCTGGCTGAACGAGCCCATGCCCAGAGCTGGAGGAAAACCAGTGAGATGCTTTTGCCCAGAATGTGGAGGCCTGGTAGAGAGACAAAGGCTTGGGGTCCCTTGGAGGTTATTCGGGGCAGCTGTGGGAAGGGAGGATGACTTGTGTCAGAAGACAGTTGGGGTGATGTTGGCCTCTGCTGGGGTGTGGGGTGTGGGTTCCATTTTACTGGGCACCTCCCAAGTCTGTATTGTTTTATTCCTTTTATTTTGTGTTCATTTGTTATAACAGCCATAAGAAAGCCATATACCTATAGCTCATATTTTCTGAGCCTGTACCTGAGGTCATTGCCTTGGCGTGTGTTTCCTTAGCTTCTGGGATGTGGTCATGCAAGGAAACCACAAATAGGGAGTGAGTAGAGAGAAGGGCAGCCCACGTTGGTTCTGGATCCTTGAATTCCAGTTCTGCTCTGGTTGTGGGTAACTTTTCAGAGAGAAGCTCGCCTGCTCCCAGCCATGTGTGAAACAGAGGTGGCACACTCTCATTGTCTCCAACCATCTAAACATTTTTTGGAAGTTAAATTAATGTAAAATTCAAGGGAAAGCTTTGAGGTTCTTTAAAGATTTCACCAAGATGTTAACAGAAAATGTGGAAGCAATGCACTTTCAGGCAAATTCTTTACGGTTCAATTCAAAAATCGATATTTTTATTTTTTGTATTTTACAGAAATTAGGCTGTGTCATAAAAATAAAAGAATGCAGTCAGTATGGTGCCCTCTCCCTCCCAGAAGTTGTTTTGAATTTATAGCATGTGGTTGCCAATTCACAGTGTCAAAGAGTGGAGGGAGAATGGAACCGTTTTTTTTTTTTCCTACCTCAATGCTTTAACAAAATAGTTGAAAAGCATTTTTATAATGACTTCTGACCAGTAGGGCTGTCATTTGCAATGATTAGAATCAGTCCTTCAAGTGAAATGAGGGTTAAGTAACCCGGATCTCGTTTTTTTGGCAGCACCAGGACCCTCCTCTGTAAAAGATGGGGAGAGGGTGATGTGATCAGGATGCAGGGGGTCTGATTCCAATTGTTGGGGCCCACTCACCTGGCCGATTGGAATCATAAAGAGCCCCAGACTTAGAAAATGCCACTGGCCATTTCATTTCTTGAATTTTAGTCTTGGTCACAATTTTCTGTGCAGTGTGTTCAAGGGCTTGAGTTCGTCTCCCAAATAAATTGCTTTGGCTTTTCTAGAAATACGGATGTGAGCAGCAATTGTATAAAATAGCTTCAGCCCAAGAACAAGGAGGCTTACAGAAGGGAAACTGGGAAAGGCTCACTTCTAAGAGCCATGGGTCCCCTTTCTGTCCAGTCCTTGTGCTAGGAGGAGCGGCCACCTCTAGGGTCCCTCACTCCTCATCACCAACACCAGGGAGGAGGAGTCACACAGGGTCATCCTGGAATGTGGTGATCCAGTCACTTGCCAGGAGCTGGTCACCCCACCTTGCTCACTGTCCTTCCTGCCCCGCTGTTCCCAGCTCTCCCACATCTGCCCAGTCTCTCACTCTGACTTGGCCCTCGACTTCTCTGATGGAATTCTGTGACCAGAGTCTTCCTCTTGTTCTACAATAAAAATGTTTCACCCTCTTCCAAATCACACCAGGTCTTGCTTATGTGAAAGTGTGAATCTGAAGACACTCATTGGACCTTGGATGTGAGCAGGTGATGAGGCCAGGATCTGAGTAAGTGATGAAGCCACACATGCCATCTGTGCCTTACCTTCTGGTTTATACAAGTATGGTGCTAAAACTAGCTCTTCAGGGGCTGGCAAGATTGTCAAGTTTCCCCGAGCCTCTGTCCTCACCTGTGAAATATGAACAGATCCTGCTCACACTCCAGAGATGTTGTCTGCATGCAGCATGGGACTTGAGATGTTTAAAACACTGATCTCTGCAGTTCCACTGTTGTGAATTCAAAGCCTCCCTCTGCCCTAAGAGCTGGACCACTTTAGGCAAACGTGCAAACTCCTGGACAGTTAGTATTCTCATCTGTGAAAGCCAGGCTGTTGCATCTATCTTGCAGATTGTTTTGAAGATTAAATTAACTGGGATTTTGTAGGTGAAGCCTTTGGCATGATGCCTAAGCAAACTCTGAATGATGGATCTGACAATGGATATTTCATATGTTCCCCAAGCCCCAGATGAGTTATTTTTAACATCATTTTAGAGATGAAGAAACTGATTTGACACATTCCTTTTTACAGAAGTTACAAGAAACCTTCCCCTCCCAATTTCTCCACCCCTGCTGGCCCAGAGGGTGAAGTTTCTAAGCCTTAACTCTGATCATGTCAGCTGTCTTTAAGATCCGATCATGGATTCCCATCACTTTTAGGGTAGAGTCCAAGGGGAACATGGGGCCAGGTGACTAGACCATACAATGTGTGGACAGATGTGTCTCCATCTTGGTTTGCTCCTCTGGTCGTGTCCTGCACCCTGACTCCTGATGTACACGGACTTCGTACATTT